>NW_020174103.1:0-89458 GCF_003031525.2 Neophocaena asiaeorientalis asiaeorientalis | reverse complement strand
CTGCAGCACCAAGAGCCTTTCATCCACACGGCTCAGAATAAAAGGGAGAAAAAGTAGAAAGAAAGAAAGAAAGAAGAAAAGAGGATAAAATAAAATAAAATAAAGTAAGATAAAATAAAGTTATTAAAATAAAAATAATTATTAAGAAAAAAGTTTTTTAAAAATTAAAAAACAAACAAAAAAAAACGGATGGATAGAACTCTAGGACAAATGTTGAAAGCAAAGCTATACAGACACAATATCACACAGAAGCATATGCATACACACTCACAAAAAGGGGAAAAAATAATAAATCTTGCTCTCAAAGTCCACCTCCTCAATTCAGGATGATTCGTTGTTTAGTCATGTATTCCACAGATGCAGGGTTCATCAAGTTGATTGTGGAGTTTTAATCTGGTGCTTCTGAGGCTGCTGGGAGAGATTTCCCTTTCTCTTCTTTGTTTGCGCAGCTCCTGGGTTTCAGCTTTGGATTTGGCCCCTCCTCTGCATGTAGGTCGCAGGAGGGCGTCTGTTTTTTGCTCAGACAGGACGGGGTTAAAGGAGCCGTTGATTCGGTGGCTCTGGCTCACTCAGGCCGGGTGGAGGGAGGGGTACGACGCGGGGCGAGCCTGCGGCTGCAGAGGCCAATTCCCATCTCTGGGGTCCGCGCTGTTAGCCGTGGCTCACGCCCGTCTCTGGAGCTCCTTTAAGCATTGTTCTTAATCGCCTCTCCTCGTGCACCAGGAAACAAAGAGGGAAGTAAAAGTCTCTTGCCTCTTCGGCATGCCCAGACATTTTCCCGGACTCCCTCCTGGCTAGCCGTGGTGCACTAACCTCTTCAGGCTGTGTTCATGCTGCCAGTCCTCTCCCTGTGCTCCGAAGGAAGCCCGAGCCTCAGCTCCCAGCCCCGACCGCCCCGGTGCGTGAGCAGACAAGCGTCTCAGGCTGGTGAGTGCCGGTCGGCACCGATCCTCTGTGCGGGAACCTCTCTGCTTTGCCCTCCGCACCCCTGTTGCTGTGCCCTCCTCCGTGGCTCCGAAGCTTCCCCCCTCCACCACCCGCAGTCTCCGTGAAGGCGCTTCTAGTGTGTGGAAACTTTTCCAGCTTCACAGCTCCCTCCCACTGGTGTAGGTCCTGTCCCTGTTCTTTTGTCTCTGTTTATTCTTTTTTCTTTTGCCCTACCCAGGTACGTGGGGACTTTCTTGCGTTTTGGGAGGTCTGAGGTCTTCTGCCAGCATTAAGGATGTGTTCTGTAGGAGTTGTTCCACGTGTAGATGTATTTCTGATGTATCTGTGGGGAGGAAGGTGATCTCCGAGTCTTACTCTTCCACCATCTTCCCCCTCTCCAGTTCACGCGTTTTTGTTGTTTTTATCTGCCTATTGATATAGCCTTACTGTGTTATCCTATTCAGGACCAATAGGAATTTGCCTGGAATTTATAAGGGAGTTTGAAGGTAGCACTTAAACTCTGGAATCAGCTGGACCTAGACTGGGTTGCCAGACCTGAACTGTCTTTTGGCCCTTAACTGTGATGTTTCAGGCAAGTCACTGAACCTTCTAGAACTTCCATTTCATCATTTATCAAATGTAGATAAAAACAACTGCCTTGCAGAGAAGTTTTAAGGACTGGGAATGAAACATAAGAGCCAAGCTAGAACAGAAGTAGATATATTCCAGCAGTGGTACCCTAGAAAGATGCCAGAGAGTAAATCTGGGGCTGAAAAACCTTGCCTAGTGTTTACCATGGCATTTTAATAGCCAGACTCTTCAATGATTTTTCAGTAGTCCTATGATGACAACATGATAATCATCAGAGTCTCAATAATACTAAAATAAGAGCAATCCATTAGGCAGGTTCTTCAAGGTGATAGCTTCTATTTTTATGAACAATTATTATGATTCATACTGTTTTCATAAGGAACAAAAACACTTTTAGCATTATAGAGCTTTAGGAAACCTGAGATATAAGTCAACACTCTCATTTTGGGGAGGAAGAACTTGAAGCCCAAGGAAATTATGTGATTTGCACAATGACTTCACAGCCAGAACTGAAATTCAAGTTTCCAAGCTTTTCATGCAAGGGTTCTTCTTTTATTTTTAAGAAATAACTAAACAGATTACATTAAAACTTGAAACTCATAAATTCTATAAATGATGATAATAGTGGAGGTAAACACAATGATCTTACCTGTAGGAACCATACATAACTTTCTGGCAGTCAACTAACAAAAATTTCTGTTCCATTTTTCCATGAAATTTTGCTCCTGTTTTGGAAAGATAATCTTGGCCTTTTACTGTCCGCACTCGGATATTCTAGAATTGCATGTAAATATAAAGTAAAAATTATGGCTAGAAAGGGGATATCTTGAAAAGTAAATTATGTCATCATAAAAACTTAGTAACCAAAAAAGTACACATGAAATAATTTTTTAAAACATATAACAACAACAAATATAGTGAAAAGCACATTTTAAAACACCACCCAAAAAAGACGTACTCAAGGAACATGGTCACTTAAAATAATGTATTTTAACATAACTTACATCATTTACACAGGATGGTTCTATAAGTCACTTAGGGTCCTACTGCAAGAGCCCCTTTCAGGTTATAGTAGCATGATAACAAAATAACTAAGATTAAAATCCACCTGTCTTTTAATAAGTCAAACATCACTGAAAACACTATGCTAAATGATTGTGACAAGCAATATCTGCCGAATGAAAGATTATCACTCAAGCCAGTCATTTCAAGGTTGTAAATTAATTATGACTGACAGCAAAGTTAACTCAGAAGCTTAAGTGCCCCACCATCAAGAAAAGCATCCTATAAAACCATCACGAAGATGGTGAAGTCACAGTCTGAAGAGTACAAGGGACCCCTTCTGTGGTCAGCACCTTAAATATATGGTGTACATTTAGAGTAATATAACTTAACATGCCTTACATTCAATGACTGAGATAAAGATAAAATAGTTGAAGAAAACAAAGCAAAGCATGAAATATTTACTCTGAGACGTTGAACTTGACAGCCCTGTTTCTCGGTCATACTTAGGAAATGATTAAAGTTTGACTCATCAAGCAGAATGTACACAGATATCCCTCGAGTTGATGCCTCCACTATTTCTTTGAAAATGTCCACGTCTGTAAATATATCCATCACTAAAGCAATGACCTGTTAAAGATAAGAATATGAAACAATTTTAGATACCCAATAGAGAAAGATCTAGAAATTGCTTGCTTTCAGGAAAAACTGGACAAAATAGAAAATAGTTCAATGCATAATAAATATATATATATAAATGTATACAGAAATATTTTTGCAGTTTTCTAAAATAGAAGATAGAAAAGTATATTGAAAATAAACAAACTATATACATATTTGTAACACTAAGTAATTTCATACTAGCTTTAAGTCAAAGGGAATCTTCATTTCAGTAGAATGTTGAGTGAAGGGCAGATCCAAATCATGGCAATCAAGGTTGCCTGTAGGGTGAATGGAGGGGACAGGTAGATAGAGGGTAGAAATTGGTGCTACAGTTTTCATGGGAAATATTTCAAGGGAAAAGCAAGATTTCTGTAACTAGTTAAGAATAAAAGTATTGGAGAACTAGGACAGAGAAAAAAAATCTTCTAGGAATAGAAATATAGCTAAGAAAGGACCAAAGATAAGAAAGGGGATAAGAAGACTTGAAGACCAGAAAGTTAAATACATATGCTTAAAATTAGCTTAGCAGACAGAACAAGTAAAAGAAAACAAAATGGACAAAAAGATATGATTAAAAAGGTAAATGCAGAGAGAAATATCCTAAGGAACAGGCCCCTAAAATGGAGAGAGTCCAAGTTAACTGTTGGAAACAGAACCATATTGCCTTTGAGAAGCAGCAGGAGTGAAATGATGCTGAAAGAAAGGGAAATCATTTGACTGACTATATGTCAGATGAGAAGGACAGAATCCCTGCCCTTTGTGAAGCTTACAAAGTAGGGGAAGAAACCACAAGCAATACAGAGAAGAGGTAAATTATGTGATAAGCTATAAGATGATGTTTATTGGGAAAAATTTAGAGCAGGATAAGGGGAAATCACAGTTCCCTGGAAATTGAGAAGTAGGGGTTTGGGGTTTTCAGGGTAAGTCTCTCTGAGAAAATGTCCTTTGAGGAAGTCCTCAAGATGGATATCCTGAGGAAGCATGTCCCAGGCAGGGGGACCCAGCAATGCAAAGGTCCTATATCAGGTTCAAGAAACTGAAAGGGCAGAAATGAAACAAGAAAGGGAGAAACTAATCACAACGCCTTGAAGGCATTAAAAAGCCTTCAGTGGTTTTTCCTGAATAAGAGTGTAAGCTGTTGAGGGTTATTATTGAAGTAATAATATGGTCTCATTTATGTTAGAAAAGGATTTTTCAGGCTTTTCTTTGTTTAAGAACAGAATTTAAGGCTGGAAGGCAGGGTGGAAACAGGGAGGCCAGTTAGAACTATTGGAGCAATTCCAGTGGGAGGTAATGGTGGCCAGGACCAGACGGTACTGGTACCAGCCACTATCAGTGATGAGGAGAAATCGTCAGCACTGGATATTTTGAGCCAAAAGGACTTCTAGATGGACTGAATATGGGATGTGGGAGAAAGAGGGGGAAAAAGAGGATGACTCTAAGATTTTTCAGCTCACCAACCTGAAGGACAGAGCTGAGATAGGGGAGGGTACAGCTACACTAAATTTTAGGTAAAAGACTGAAAAGGCAAGTTAAGTTTCAGGGACTTGGATATTCAAGTGGAATACTGAGTAGGGAGGTCTAGGCCAGAGCTGTCAACTGGGTGTTGTAATGTAGAGATGACAATTAAATCCAAGTCATCCAGGGAGACTGGATGAATAGTTAGGAGATCTAGTACAAGAGGGGCTAGCAAAGGAAGTCTAAAAGAAGGGACATCCTGAGAGGCAAGTTAAGACAGGGTATCAAGAAGAAGGGTGTCCTCAAGTGTGTCATACCCTACTGCAAGGCCAAGTAACATGAGGATTAAGCATTCATCGGATTTAGTAATATACAGGTAATTGATGACTTCACAGTGTAGTTTTAGTGGAGTGGTGAGAGCAAAAGCTTTCTTGGGAGGGGTTTAATAGGGTTTGAGAGGACAAAGTATATTAAAAGAGTCTAGGAGTGCTATATAGAATGCTAACTTTAAACGACAGTTATAAACACACTTATTTACCCTCCTTGTGTAAAGTTTCCCTGCAACCTTTATGTGTATTGTCTTTATCAATCTTTGTGGTTTTCCAAACTGGTGTACAGTCAGTATAATTATTAGAAAGCAGACTTCTTTTTAATTAAACATATTTCATTACAATAATTAGTCTGTGTACTCATTAAGTAGAATTATCTATCATTTTCTTCTAAACACTGGATTTGTTTCACAGCCTCAAACTGTCTCAGGGATCCT
Source organism: Neophocaena asiaeorientalis asiaeorientalis (assembly GCF_003031525.2). Lineage (NCBI taxonomy): Eukaryota > Metazoa > Chordata > Mammalia > Artiodactyla > Phocoenidae > Neophocaena > Neophocaena asiaeorientalis. The sequence goes on along the minus strand of NW_020174103.1, from coordinate 84,051 downwards.
CCCACACCAAGTATTTATTAACCTCAGATACTGAAAGCTATCTGCAGGTATAGGTAACTCTTTTTGAGTAATCCGACTACAATGAGAAGCAGAAAAATAGAGCAGTAGCTGTGGGTAAAGCTGGGTCAAGAGAAGTTGTATTTTTTGTTTTGTTTTAAGGTGAGAGAAATAACAGCAGGTCTGTGTGCTAATGAAATGCTCCAGTAAAGAGTAAAAATCAGTGATGCAGGAGATGGTGGGAGGTGGGATGGGGAAACAAGGGATTTCTGGAGGAAGGCCTTTGAGCAGGCAATAAAAGACAGGATCTAGTACAAAAAATAATTAGAGCACAGGGAATAACGATCTTCAAAAGATCATTGTACTACCAAGCCAGAAGGCTAGGTACAAGGTGCAGGTGCTGGTGGAAGTACAGATGTGGTGGAGGGGCTATGGATGTTCTCCTCTGAATAATGCCACTTTCTCAGTGAAATGGGAGGCAAGGTCTTCAACAGAGAAGACCTTGGATTATGGAAGACACGTTAGCGGTATGAGGAAAGGCGGTTAAGTAGTCAGCTAGGAGGGTAGAAGAGGGAACGGACTACAGAATATAGTGTGACTGCAGAGTGGCATTAAGGACCCACCAAGTCATAAATTTAAAATCAGACCAGTCAATGTGGTTGAGAGCTATTCTCTCTAACCAAGGAACAAAAATTGTCAAGAAATGAGAAGGAAAGAAATGACCTGGGAATAGACACATGGCAACAACAGCTAGGATAATATACTAGATACATTGCAAGTATGTTAGAACATGAAGAAGGTCATGGATAATATATTATTTAATCCAATAAGATGTTAGAACAAAATACTGGGCCATGTTCAATTTATACAAGATGATGACGTTCTTTAAACTACCAGTGAAATATACTTCAATCAGATTTTCTTTAGGAAGAACAATTTCAATCACTCTAATGGCCTCATGTGATCCTTCCCTTATTTATAAATGGTATTAGGTGGCAGGAGAAGGGAGAAGCTAGTTAGAACAGCCTCACCTGTGTCTTGTGCATATTCTCTATAAAATAAAACATGTGAAAACCTTTCAGTCACATCCACAATTATTAATGAATGCATTTATATACAATAATGAGTGATGTGATAGTGTATGGACATTGAGATAAAGAAATGAAAATGTCCATTTTATAAACTTATTTTACAAAATAACTTTTAAAAACATATGTCTGGAGCAGTATAGCACTATTTTTTTTTTTAACTAGAAAGGAATTTTTTAAAATAAAGAAACATTATTATACTACATGGTATTCTTTGTAAAAAAATAATCAGTACATCTAAAGAATTTATTTTTAATTTGTCTGATAGTCTCCTGTAACAAATTACTTGAGACTTTGGAAATGAACAAAAACTCATGACCAGATAAATAAAGGGTTTTGTTTCTAAAAAGTAATTGAAGTCACTCAGCCAATGGAAGATTCTAGCACATAAAAGGTAGAACAAATGACAGTCCCTCTTGTATGACAGATAATGCAATGCATTAGGATCTGGGAGACCAGATTACACATCTTTGACAAATTTATGTGATGTCAATGGAGTCAGATGCCTTATCAGGATTTCTGGTTTCCAGCACCCAGTAGATATCTTGAAAACTTGTATAAAGTCTACAGAAAATTTCAGCTGTGCCAAGAAAGGCAAAATAAAATGTAGCCTTTTTTTTTTTTAATTTAATGGTGGGTTACATTCATGGAAAGGAATGATAATTAGAAATGAGGTATGCCAAACCTGATCTGAAGGTGTTACACTCCCAGCTAGTTAACTAAATCACACTGTGCTGTAGAAATAACCACAATGACTATATATAATGAAAGAAAAATGATATACCTGATTAGTACAAGGCTTTTCAAAGGTATATTAATTGATTTCATAAGTCAATACAGAAACCAGTTACATTAAATGGCATTCATTAAACTATCATGTTATATAATTTTAAACTTCTTCTCTTGCTTCTTCATTAATTACTGTTTTATTCTTGTTTGATAAATTGAAAAAGTAAACAAGCAAATGCATTCATCAGCAACATGAGACTTAGAAAACTTTCAGGAAGATATTCTGAGTGACTTTTAAGATTTGAGTGAAACTTTGCATCTTTTAGTAGTTTCAGAGAAACTGATTCAAGGATATGAGTTTCCACTTATTTTTCTCAGAGTAGTAAATTTTCCTGAAGTGACCTAGACACACTGAATTAAAATAATATTAAAATTAAATATTAAAATAATATAAACAGTGACAATAAATTTATGATAATTTCATATTCATGATACAATTTAAGCTCACTTAGGAAAGTAAATAATGAGTTGTTATGTAATTCAGAGAAAGGGGAGAAAAAGCTCTAAATGTACATGGTTGTTAGGGTGGGTTCCCAGTAGAATGAAATACACTACCAGGGCTTCATGAATAAGCCTTAAATAATGAATAAAGATTATTTTTAGCCATCCAAGCTGGAAGACTAGCATTACAGAAATAGAGGCAAAAATTAGAATGATGGCAACAGTAATATTTTAATAAATGTTTATTGAATTAACCTAAAATTAAACACAAAGATTATCACACTTATGAATATGGAACAAATTTACTTAGGATTTATCTGCATAACTGCTATGAAGGATCTTGAAAATCTGACACATGTTTAGATTTGATCTTGAGAGCAATATAAATCCTGAAGAGGAAACTATGTGCACAAAATAGTATCTTGGGAAAATGTATCTGATAGCAACATTCATATTGAAAGTATCTAAATTCTAATGAATCATATTGACTAACGAGGATCATGAAGCCCTCTTTTTATGGTAATGTTATAAGTGCAGTGAAATATTTTTTAAAATGTGAGGTAGAAACCAATGACAAGAAAAATGAAAAGTATGATAGATTTGATAGAAAATGTTCATCACAATGTTGACACTGAATTACTTGCATTTCCTTAGAAATATGCCTCACCATCTTCAGAATTTTAATTTTGAAACCCATACTGTGTTTCCCACTATAATCCATTAAGATAGATCACTATTAGCAATATGCTTTTATATGACCTAAATACTTAAAGAAATGTAAGTACACCTTGGGTTAATGATCTGTAGTCACAGAACTGTCAGTATTACCCTCAAAATTGAAAAAGTGAATATTATACCTTTTATGCTTCAAAATACTAAGCACCATTTGAAAGGATTCGGACTTCCTTGGTAATTGCCTACCTATATACAGGAGGATTTACCTTTTTCCAACAGAAGGAACGCTAATAAGGAGTTCAAATTAAAAAAAAAATCAACAAAACTTTTTAATAACCGTATCTATAATAAAATTCAACACAACTAGAAAACCTTAAGAATTGAGTAATAGAAATCTAGGGAAATGATCACTTAGGAAATATATATCTCTGAGTCTGTAATGCCTGTTAAAAGCAATGTGCTAAATGGATTTCAGAAAAAAGAGAGCCCAATATTAAGAATAAGTGCTTTTGGTCCTTATCCTTCTGCAGCCTAAATAAAAGTATCAATTTTCATATATAATATATTGTATGCACTATAATATTGTTTAGTAAGTTTAAGCTTTACATTATGAATGCCATAACTTCTGTACATATATAAGCATCTATACTAGTAGCTAAATTGATATCAATTGGTTTGGTCTGCCATAAATTGTGTAACTTTTGGAAAGTCAGTGAAATGATTCTGAGTCTCACTGACCTCTATTATATATTAAATAAATCACAGATGATCGTGTGTGTACCAAGTTCTAAAATTCTATGTTTCAGTAACTATTCATTCACTCCCAATTACCCAACAATTGGATTAAAACATGCATTGTACTTAGCTTGTAAAAATCTCACCAACCACTACCTGGTGAAAGTGAAAAACAAACAAGCAAAAATCCTGGGTATTGTACTAAAATTCAACAGAAGATGTAAGGGGGAATGTTTGGGCTGTGTTATGGCTACAACATAAATCTGTAGAAGTAGTACATATGTTTGACAACTCAGAAGTGTTGCATAATTTTGATATTTCCCTCCCTTTCTGCATTGTGCTACATGATTGAAAGTACTTATACACCAGTATTATGGACTGAATGTTTACGTCTTCCAAAAATGCATATTTTGAAATCCTGAACAGGCTTAAAAAAAAACAGCAAGAAGAGCCATAGTCCTTTTACTGATTTCACAGTTCAGCCCTCTTACAAGTTCTCATTTCCCCAGCACTTCCGAAAAGTAACTTCTCCTGAAACTTGACCTGACAAGGGTCCTGAGCATGGGCCCCCAAGCCAAGGTATCAGAATCTAGATCTTGGCAAACTGACCAAAGTAACTTGTTTTCCTGAGACTCTTAGGAGATCTCCTTTAACCTGTAGCATAACTATCCATTAGCTTGGAATAATTATTATCTTATTTAAATTTTTCCAATATGAAGGGATGTCTGTCAGGAAGAAAGGAGTGAAGGGCACTGCAGGTGGAAAGACAAAGAGGGAAGAAAGGAATAAGAATCTATTACTAGTTGTGTTGGGAAAATTGTAGAGTAGCACTTAAAGGGGAGGAAACGTTTGGGTAACAGGAACTGAAGCATTAGGAATACTCACCAGGAATAGCATTAGAACCCATTTTTCTGGGTCATGGAAATCTACTGAGGTGGAGTTAGCCATAAGGCTAGAAAGATTAGAAAGGTCAATTTGGCCAAGATTGTAGAGGGCAGCCCTTGCACGCCAGGCTAACTACAGATTCCATAAGGCACAATGGGGAAGCATGTAAAGCTTTTCACCAAAGCGTTATGTGATTGGAAAAATACTTAAGAAGATTAACATGTTAGTATACATGGGATGAGTGAGAAACTGGAACATCTACCAGCAAGTAGAGGAGTTAGGAGGTTTCAATCCTAATGCAGCATAAATGTGTAAGATCTCAATGTGAATGAAGGCAGCAGGGATAGAAGGAAGGGATGGAGGTAAAGCTGCAAAGGATGACTTGACAAGACTCAGTGGCTGAGTGCTTGAGAAAGACAACAGAGACAGGCTAGTCAGGGCTCATCATGTATTAGAGATCTAAATTACATGGAAAATTATTGTACCATTTTAAGAAAATTTAAAATTTGAAAGGAGTATTTGTATATAACGAAATTCAAAACAACGTGATAAACACCATGCTAAAAAGTTGTACTATTTGTTTTTCCTATCTACCTATTTATCTATTCATCCCCTTTCATCTATGCTTTTTTTAAATTAGCCATTGAAACTTAAGTGTTTTTAGGCATACAGGAAAAGTTGGGTGGACATCAAAGGAATAAAATAGGAAATAGGTAATACAGTTGATGGCATACAATCTAGGTGGAGTCAGAATGGGATGGCATTAGCAGAGGAGGAATTGCCTTAGAGTTAGGTTCTACGGATGTGCTAAGACTACAGGGAAGAAGAGAATGAGTACTAACTGCAAGAAACGTATTGATGGTGTATAGGGTATTGTGAGAGGAGGAAAGGGAAACAGATTAGGTGACTGTCACTGGATGCCCTCAGCATACACTTCATGGTTGGGGGTAAAGCCTACCTCTGGGGCTGTGGTCAGTGAAGGCTCAGACTGTGGGCTTGCATGGGAATGAAGAAGGTCCAGAACAGTTGCTCTGAGGAATACAGTACAGAGTTAATAGGAAATTAAAAGTTATTCAGTATAACAGTGAGAGGCCAACTGAACTTTTTTTTTTAATGTAAACTTGAAATTGACTTTTTAGCAAGTTTTTGAGAAATTTTCCATCAACATTCAACAAATGTCAAAAGACATTTAGGTAACAGAGAAATTTCAATACTGACTAGGTATTTAATAGTAATGCTTTTTTTAGGTTTGATAATTTATGCTTTTTAAAAAGTCCTTATTTTTTAGAGAATTATATTGAAGCAATTACAGATGAAACGAAATAATCTGTTACATGTGATTTTCTTCAACTTAATTCAGCAGCAGTGGAGGATACGGAGGAAACAAAGTTGAATACAAGTTGATAATTAATGAAACAGGGTGGTGGTACATGAGGAATCATTATCATAGTCTCTCTTCTTTTATATACGTTTGAAAGTTTCCAAAGCAAGATGATAAGTAATCAAGAAACTATCTAAACTTTCACTCTATCCATTGTATTCCTTCTTCTCACTCTTTTCTATTTTTATCTTTTTAGCTCAGATATCGTCCTTGCTAAATTTCCCCTTTAATTTTGTACTCCTTCTTCCTAAGTCACTCTTCAGTGTTTCCTTTACTTCCACAAATATCTGTCCCTACATATCTCTCTGATTCTGTCATTTTTCTAGCGAGGTGAACTAAGAGAAGAACATAACCTTTTTGAGCCTCAAATTTTTCATCTATGAAATCAAGTGAATACCTCCCATTCTGTAGGATTATTGGGAAAATTGAGATGCTGTATATCAAGTCTGTAATAAGTGGCCCATGGTATAAGATGTTACATAGTATAAGCACATGGCAAAGGATCACTGAATAGTTGCTACTATTAATAAAAATGTGGGTGATAACAGAGCTTGAAGAATAGACATTTTGTTATATTTGAGTAAAATTTTATAGTCCCTAGTTTAAAGAGATGAGTAAAATGTTTCTCATGTTTCAAGCCATTATTTTCTTAATTTATAGCATTGGCCTTAACCAAATATTCCCCAATAATTAAAACAACAATTACAACAAAACAGAACAAAACTTTCTATTCATGTTTTAAGAGGCTGCATTCTTTACTTGAGCAATAACTGTGTTACTTTAATGTCAACTATTAATTAACCTGACATAAAAAAATCAAACATACCACATGGCAAAAATACCACAGGTCCTATTTATTCAATAGTAATTTCTATCTGGATAAGAAACTTGAATATCAAGGTATACATCAAAGGAATAAAATAGGAAAGAGGTAATACAGTTGATGGCATACAATCTCGGTGGAGTCAGAATGGGATGGCATGAGCAGAGAAGGAAGAGGTATCAAGGTATCAAGGAGTTACACAAAAGTTATGAAATATTGCAGAAGCATTTTTGCATTTAGTATAAGTCTTTCCTATGTCTTTATAGTCAAGTTACATGCACCTAATCCTCTGTTTTTAACTCTACTACTCTCTTTTCTCTCTTGGATAATTTTTTTCACCACTAGCCTCTGAGAATTGTGTATTATTTTTCACTTTGATTCCTGAAAGTTGAAAGGCCACATACCTTTGGTGGTAGGGAAGAGTCATTCTAAAAGCTAAGAGACAGGGGAAATAATTTTCAGGGGCTCATCAAGCTAAATTCAAAAATGTTAACCGCATTACCTAGAATATTTCCTAAATAATCCCTCTCCCACACACTCCAGGTTTCTTAAGTATTTTGAACACCTAATGATACTCATTCTCTTCAGATAAACAATATACAGACATAAAACAGCAAATGTCTTTCAGTTGGGCTACAGAAACAAGACGCAGATTTCCTATTTTACTAGCAACTATGTTATTTTCAAGTCTTCATTAATATGATTAAAATCTCATTGGAGAATCTTCCCTTTCTCTGCTGAGAAAATTCTAAAGTATAATTTATTTATTTTCCTTATATAGGTTCAGAAGAAGGAACTTGTCAGAATTCTAGGTTGAGAGTCTGTTTCACTTTATTACATACTTTACATCTGAAATTTGAGGTTTTATCAAAAGGAAATGGTCTTTGTCAAAAGCTGAAATAGCCACATTTATTCCAAACATTTTTATTAACTTAAACCAAATTGTTTTATCTGTAAAATTAAGGAAGGTCCATGTCCTTACATATCACCCTTGATTAATATTCTACATAAATATGTTATTGAAAACTAAAATATGTTTCATATAACTATAACCTCAAGCAGCTGGTAAAGTTATAGATTTTGGTAAAATGGAAATTAATGATTAAAGAAGAGGAATAGAATGAGATGAGGACAAAAGAGGAGAAAAACTATACAAAACTTCTCTGGGAGTAATACATTAAATTTGGTTCTTATACCAAATTTGTAAAATGACATTTGAAAAGTCATTTAAACTCTAAGTATTTCCAAAGGCCAAATAATTTCATCTTTTACATATAAGGACACAAATAATATTAAAAAGGTACTTCCATTCTAACAAAATTCAAGTTGGAGTTTCAATCTGGGCCAGTGAAATATTTTTGAAACAACTTAAATATGCCTGTAATTTAGGTTTCTTGAGACTTAATTTTTGAAAATAGATCAAATGGCAAAAGAAAAGTACACTGGATAAGCATTAAAACATTCAGATAAAGAAAAAAAATATCCAAATCATTAAAATGTGAAGCAGTTCAGTAAGAAATCTAAACTTAAGCTTTTATTATTGAGCTGATCAAGGGCAACAGAAAGCCTGCCGATTGATAAGGAGACCAAAGGAATCTGTCGTCTGAGAGGAGTGAAGAAAAGGGGTATGCAGAACACTCTCGTGAATTTAATGATCTGATAGGAGGGAACATGTCAATGACATATTTAGTTTCAAATTAAATTAAATTAAAGGAATTAAAATTTCATGAGCATCTAGAAAAGATTTCCAACCACACTTTCTCAGATAGGCTAATTATTCAGTTAAAAGATCATCTCACAGTTATTTTAGACATAATGTTAGATTACTCTTTTTACTGTGAAATCAAACTTCCTAAGTAAAATTTAGGAGCATTTCTTTCAATTCTAGTATCTGGATCAGAAAGTAAACAAACAAGTGGTTAGCAACATTCTTATGACATGAAAAAAATGTATAAAATATTTTTCATAATTAGACACGAACACATGGGGAGGGGAGAGGGAGACGAGAGAGAGAGAGAGAGAGAGAGAGATTGATTATCTGTCTCGTTCTCTCTACCTTCAGGGGAAAAATTACAAAAAACAGACTAAGAAAGGAAAAATTGCAACAATTTCACAATTATGCCAGGGACAATGGCATTTTCTTTTCTTCTTGGTATATACGTATTTTTAAAAAACTGACATTATTTATGTAATGTGTATGCCATATATTTGTCATTCTAGAATATTCTCCTATTAACAAACTGTCATAACATCACATGTTCAGAAAAGACAGTTCTCCAAAGCAGTGTGAAGAATGTAGTCTGAACACAGAAGGACTGACTAGGAATCTGCTGCAAAGGTCCAGAACCTGATCGGCAAAGTAGGTTATATCATCCAGAGGTCTGCCAAGAAAACATGTTTCCCTAAGAGTTTTCGTTGTTGAGAAATTAATGAAAATATTTACAGAAATGTGGGTACAGTTAATGGAACTGACTATAGAGACAAGCAGGGAGAGAGCAAGAGAAAAACAAACAGAACATAAACTTCTCTCCAGCTGGTGTTCACTCTCCTGCTGGCACCTCCCACTGAGCAGCCTTTCCTGATCAGGGAGGAGGTGGCAAGGGCACCCAGGTGATGCAGTCTATGGCATCAGCGTTTGAAAAGCAAAGAGGGGCAGAGAAAGGTGGAAAACAGATCTGGGATGGGTGGGGATAAAGGATAATGTGCTCAGGGATGCAGAATGGAGGCTAGGCTTCAGAGATATTTAGGAAGTAGGTGGCAAAAATGCAGTGTGACCGGCCGCTGGATGGTGGGGTCATGAGTAGAATATACTTCCGGATAATTTCCAGATTTCTGGATTGAATGACTGACTGGTTGGTGTCGTCAATGACAGACACAGGCAGTTGGGAGGTTGGAAAGGAGGAGGCTGGCCTTGGGTCTATTGAGTGTCAGTCCTCTATGACACATGGAAACCCTTACAGGCTGTGGGTTGTCAGGGTCTGGGATTCAGGAGAAAGCTTCTGGCCTCTAATGTTACAAATTTCCAGCCATGATTTAGACTATTTAAAAATATGTAATTTATAGAATCAAATGTAAATTCTTTACAATGGCATGCAAGGTCTATCACAGTCTGAATGCCTTTTCTTCTTCGTTTCATGCTTCACTGCATCTTCCATGCATCCCACTCTGACGGCCACGTGCTTTCACATCATGCTTGTGCAGTTCCTTTTGTCTAAAATCCCATGTTCTCCTTCTTTATGAAAATCCAATTCATCTCTCAAGGCCTAGCTTACCTGAAGACCTCTTTCACAAAGCCTCTGCTAATTCCCTGAGCCTAAATAAATGGCATCCTAACTTATGCTCCATCTATGGTGTTTAATACATTTAGCATAGCATTTATTTCATCAGCCTTGTGGCTCACTCATTACTTTCAAGGGAGTAATAAACTAGTGGAGGGTGGGGAAAATATGCCTCAGTCATTTTGTATCCCCATCAACTTAACAATACAACTCAATAAAATTTATTAAATTATTCATGCTTTCTCTAAAGCATCAAAGACAGCTACTTTCAAATAGTAAACAAGCAAATTTTTTAAATGAATATTTACAGTTCTAATTTGAATTCCTAAAGATTCCTATCATTTTCTAAATAAAGCACTGTCTCAGAAATCTCTCATGGTACTTTTCATTTACAATTTACCAAGTCTGGGAAGGAGGTGGGTTGGAACACATGGACTGATGTTATTACTGTGTTTACTGGTCTTCTGTTTCTGGGCAATATTTTATGTATGTACACCTGTATGAAATAGCAAGAAGATTCCTGAAGGTCATCTGCCTGCTATTCAAATGAACTATGTCCTGAAATCTATCCTAAATGGCACAGGTAGTAAAGGTAGAAAACGTGGGTCCTAGTAAGTGGGGAATAATAACACTTGCACTGTGGAAGGTGTTAGTAAGAATCATCTTTCTCAAAATGGCTCATTTTAGTTGGGCTGGATAAGTTGTATTCCACACGAGTGACATCAGCAACAAAAAGCTAAAGATCATGGAAATTAAAGTATTTAAGATCACACAGTAAATGATGAAACTATGGCTAGAACTGATTTTCTTCTAGTTCAGTACTCTGCCATCAGGCCATATGCCCCCAGACCCTGCCTGAAGCAGGGGAAAATGTGTATACCTGAGGAGGTTCCAGAACTTTGTTCCAGACCATCTCTTTTGGTAGAATCCAGTTTGGTCACAGAGGTGTGGTTAATGCTTCATCAATAGTGAGAGGCAAAGAATAGTTTGATGCAGAGTTCCGTTCTTGAAATACAGCTGTACCCCATGTTCTGAATCCTGTCTAAAAGTTCTGACAATCTCCACAATATTACCATTGGGTTAAGCTAGTATTAAATTCTACTTTTTCTCTATAGTCTATCTAGAGCTATATCTGAGCCACTATGGGATAGAATCTTATTTTGAGAGGTTCTATTCCAAATGTATATAAAACCCACCTCACACCTGTCAGAATGGCTATCATCAAAAAAACAAGTTAATAAGTGTTAGTGAAGATGTAGAGAAAAGGGAACCCTCATGCACCATTGGTGGGAATGTAAATTAGTGCAACTACTATGGAAAACAGTACGGAGGCTCCTCAAAAAATTAAAAATAGAACTACCATATGATCTAACAATTCCACGCCTGGTTATTTATCTGAGGAATACAGAAAGAATAACTCAGAAGGATATATGCATCCCTATGTTCCTTGCAGCACTATTTACAATAGACAAGACATGGAGACAACCTAAATGTCCATCAACAGAAGGTGTGATACACATGTACAATGGAATATTACTCAGCCATAAAAAAGAATTAAATCTTGCCATTTATGATAACATAGATGAACCTAGAGGGTATTAGGCTAAGTGAAATAAGTCAGACAAAGACAAATACCATATGATATCATTTAACATGTGGACTCCAAGAAACAAAATAAATGAACAAACATAACCAAACAGAAAGAGAGTCATAGATACAGAGAACAAACACGTGGTTGCCAGAGAGGAGTGGGTTGAGGGGAGGGACATAGATGAGGGGGATTAAGAGGTACAAACTTTAAGTTAAAAAATAAATGAGTCACAGATATGAAATGTACATTGTAGGGAATATAGCCAATAACTATGTAACGTCTTTGTATGGTGACAGATGGTAACTAGACTTATCATGGTGATCATTTTGAAATGTATAGAAATATCAAATCACTAGGTTGTGTACCAGGAACTAACATAGTAGTGTAGGTCAGTTATACTTCAAAAACAAACTCATAGAAAAAGAGATGAGATTTGTGGTTACCAGAGGCGGGAGATGGGGTGTGAAGAGGGGAGGAGGAATTGGATGAAGGTAGTCAAAAGATACAAACTTCTAGTTGTAAGATAAAAAATATAAGGGATTCAATGTACAACATGATAAATATAATTAAGACTGCTGTACGTTGTATATGAAAGTTGTTGAGAGTAAATCCTCAGAGTTCTCATTACAAGGAAAACCTTTTTTTTCCTATTAATTTTGTATCTATATGAGATGATGGGTGTTCACTAAACCTATTGTAGTCATCATTGCATGATGTATGTTAACTCAAATCATTATGCTTACACCTTAAACTTATACAGTGCTGTATATCAACTCTACCTCAGTAAAGCTGAAAGGAAAATGTATATAAGCCACTATGGATGATTTCAATACATGCATAAATTATATGAGATATGAAAATTATGCCTAGATTTTTTTTCTTAAAAAGTATAGCCGAAAAGTGGATATTTGAAAAATCTATCTCATTAATTTAAAAATCAAGTAATCAAAATAAATCATATGTTCATCCATAATAAAATATATAAAATATTTTAAATAAGACAGGTTTCAGAGCGTTTAAAGGAGTTCTTGGTGGCAGAACTGTGCTCTAGGGATAGTTCTCAAAATGGAAGAATCTCGCCAGGTAAGGAACCATACTGCAAAAGTAAAAGTAGAATGGCTCATGAAAGAAATTGCTTAGTTTCTACTAAAGAAATGGAAGAAAAAATAAAGTGGGATGAGGGTGTAAGGGGTTTGAAGGTCAATGAAATCACTGACTACAATTCTATTAGTAGACTATCTTTTACCAGAATCTTTGCCAGCATTTGCCAGGCTTTTTTTTTTTTTTTTTTTTTTTTCTCATGAAATGCCAAGAAGGCAGAGATTTCCATTTGGTCAATAAATGAAGTAGCAACAGCTGCCTCGTATTTCACAAGTGTCAAAGTCCATTAATTTTTTCTTCCTCCAAATTTTGGTAAAGGAGAGCCTTAAATAAGTAATGGTAATTTTTTTTTTTTTTTTATCCCTCGAGTGGATTTTCTTTCATGACAGGTTCTATGTCACATCTGTTCAATGCCATTCCTTGGATAAAAATCATATGGTGACTCAAGCTAAATATGTCATCATAACATTTATGTCATTAGGTCTCTTTTCTGAGATTCCTTCAAATCTTAATACATTCTCTGAAGTTTGGTCCTGTGTTTAACCAAAAAAAAAAAAATTCATTTGTTGAGCAAAGGCATGAATTAAATCAACTCTGACCTCTGAAGTGCTTTCAAACTCTGAGATACTATGCTTCTTAAAAAAAAACACAACAAAAAAACTTCATAAAAGATTCCCTATGAAAATATCACTGAGAATTCTCCTCTACTTCTTCTGTCTCAGGCCATCGGCTCCTCATGCTGCAAGCTTATGAGATGTTAGACACAGAAGTTGAAAATCAATATCAAATGGGAGTAAAGAGAATAAGGAACTGAAGAGAACTTCACTGGGCTATGACATCACTCAGAAACGTCAGCCACACTGGCGTCTTCTACTTGTATATTTCAGTAACATTGAACAATGCTTTGGAGTCATTTTGTTGTCTTCCATGGTAATGTTTCCAAATGATTGAGATCAGTAAATAGAATTACGCTATCTAAGAAAAATAACACATTCTTAAATAGCATTTGACTGAATAAAACAATGATGGGGATAATCTTCAGTTTAATTAAAAATATAATAAGACTAATCTAGATAATGGCTTTACTACTCAGAAGAAACAACAAAAAAAGGCTGGAATATGTTTCTAACATTTGTGGGTTTTTACCATTAACCAGCATTCAAGAAAAGGCACTGCCTGAAAAGAGATGCATAGCACATATTAAAAAGTAAGCTTTCTCCACATAACTGTAATGAGCTTTACATTTGATGCTCCTGTTTACCCTAAACACATTACAATAATAGAATATAATGGAAATGGGCACTTCATAAAACAGGATGAATTTTAATATAACCAGAAAAGAATGTCTAATAAAAGAGGTTCATACATATACGTTGAATGAAAGAGATTGCATAATACTTGCCATAACTGTGAATGGATATTACAGTATGTGGTTATTTAGTTATAACATTTTACCAGGTCTTAGAGATAATTCTTAGCAACATTATATCAAATCACCATATATATAAAACCACCTATTAACTGTGGGAATAATCAATAACTTGTTTTGCTTTGATTCTATACTAGATTGAATTCTAAGTCTAGAAAAAAGTTGATTTTTTTCTTAATTTAAATTTAGATGATAAAATCAGATAAAATAGATAAGGAAGTATAAGCAGCTTCTGGCAGGAAAGAGCTCTCTACAGGGGCCCTTACACCAGGCACTCCCATGCTCTACTCATCTCTGGCCCTAGTATACCTTTCAAATCTTAATCACACAATACCTTGCCCAATCTGTTGGTTCTTTCCATAGATCAAAGAAGTAGAAATGAAGAATAAGTAATTAACAGATGACCAGATCTCTTCCCTAACTTCCCCTTTAGTAATCTCGAGAACAAACAGTGTGAACAAGATAGCATCTAAAGAAAAGTCACAAGAAGGCAATAAGCCTGCATACGTGCCTGTGCACAGTGGGGTATGGTGACCAATCTGAAGCCCTATCCCAGTGATTAACTGAGATTACTTCCTGTTTCTCTTTAAAACTTTCAAGGTTGAGCAGAATCTTTGGAGTTGGTTTTTGGGGAACACAAGTCCACCTTCTCCCCAGACTGATGGCATTCTGATTAAAAGAAACTTTCCTTTCTACCAACATTTCTCTGTCTATCTCTCTCTCCCCCACACCCCCACTGATTTTTGAGCAGTGGGGAGCTGAACCTGATTCGGTAACAAAATCACCAGTTTAATTCAGCCCATGTACGTTACTTATATGGGATCATTGTCACAGGTTCTGGGACTTTTTTCTGCTCTTAATAGAATAAATGACCTAGCTTATTTCTAAATTGAACCAGACATTCTGTACTTTGTGAACTTTTGAAAATTCCATTTAAATGGAATTTCAATTCTCCATAGAGATAAAACAGGAACGTCAGTTGAAACAAGTCTCAGATTTTCAGTTTAGTCCTTTCAGCACAAAGACACACCCACGGAGAGCTTCATCTTAGAACAAGAGAGGGAAGCTGTTTTCTGAGGCGAGAATCCCAGGCACCTGGTCATCGTGGCACAAGCTGGGAGAGTCACAGCTGGAGCCCACAGTTATTTCAATCTGCTTCACAGCCTTCCATTTTGTCTGTGGCCAATAACCTGTCCTTTTCTCCACCTCTCTCACTTTGGGTGGAAGCACAGAACTTTATTCCGAAGCAGGTGACCTTTGGAGCATGGCTGGCAGCCACTCCCCAGCTCTGCCACTCCTGCTTCCCATGTGGTTGCTGCCTCTGGGGGTCTTTTCCAGGCTTCCCCAGGATGTCCTTCATTCTCCTTACAGGTCACTAATGTCCCCTCCCTCCACCCTCCCCTTACTCTTTTCTTTTCCTCCCTCTCATTTTCTCTTTTTCAATTGAAGTATAGTTGATTTACAGTGTTGTGTTAGTTTCAGGTGTCAGCAAAGTGATTCAGATATATATATATATATTTTTTTCAGATTCTTTTCCATTTTAGGTTATTATAAGATACTGAATATAGTTCCCTGTGCTATACAGTAGGTTCTTGTTGTTTATCTATTTTATATATAGTAGTGTGCATATGTTTATCCCAAACTCCTAATTTATTACTTCTTCCCTTTCCCTTTTGGTAACCATAAGTTTGTTTTCTATGTCTGTGGGTCTATTTCTGTTTTGTATATAAATTCATTTGTGTCCCGCAATCCCTCTCCTGGGCATGTATCCGGAGAAAACCATAATTCGAAAAGAGACATGCACCCCAATGTTCATTGCAGCACTGTTTACAAAAGCCAACCAAACTAAGTGTCCATCAACAGATGAATGGATAAAGAAGATGTGGTACATGTATACAATGGAATATTGCTCAGCCATAAAAAGGAATAAAATAATGCCATTTGCACCAACATGGATGGACCTAGAGATTACCATACTAGGTGAATAAAGTCAGAAAGAGAAAGACAAATATCATATGACATTGCTTGTATGTGGAACCTCTCATTTTCTCTTGGTCTCTTTTTCCCTCTTTCTCTATTTCCCTGGATATACATTTTCTTTGCTTCTTTTTACTGCTTGGCTTCCCCAAAAGTCAGTTTTTGCCTCCCATGGCCACTCTGCCAACGTTGGCTTGCATGAGGCTCCTGGAGCCAGAGCTACACTCTGGTTCTCACTCTTTCCTGGCACCACGGCTCTAGTGCTAAAGGTGTCTACTGACTCCATCTCTGAACCTCAGTCTAATGTCTTAACAGCCAGAATCTCTTTGGCCCACCCATGGAACAAACACTGAAGTCTGAAATCAGCAGAGGTGGGGTCTCATCCATCTGCTTATTTTTAATTTTAAAAAAGTGCATTGAGCTCTCATTCTTTGCCAGACCCCAAGAGGCATTAAATCCAGGCTGGAGGAAGGGGGCAGAGTCCAGTGGAGAAGTGTTTATCTTATCTTAGAAATGAGTGAAGAGGCAATAATCAAGGTTAGAACAAGATGTAATTTTTGGACAACAGTACTTCTAGGTAGAAATGGTAGTATCTGTGAATTCACTCAACAGGGTCCCTTAGGACTTTTGGAAGATAATGCTACTCACTGCTTTGGGACAAGTTTTGTTTGCTCAGCTGGACTTGTTGATAACTGTCTGCGTATCAGCATATGTACTGACCATCACTCCCTAACACCATTAAATATCTGAGAAGACCAGCTAATTATAGACATTTTAGAAGAAGAGAGAAATAGTCTTTTACTTATGATTTTTTAAGAGCACTGACTTATTACTTAACAATTGGACATTGAACAATATGTAAACAAAGACTTTAAACTTTGTGATTAGTCATAGGATCCTTAAAATAAGAAGCAAATATCTTTGCCAAATGGAGTGAGACAATAACCTTCTAGGGTGCCCAGGACAGTTTCAGCCTAACAAAGAACTCTTCCCCTGTCACACAGGATAAGGGTTGACACTAATTCCTCAGTGAGGAGGAGCTGGGAAGTGACATTAGAAACTACGCTATACATGCATGATCCATAAGCATATAGAGCAACGATTCTAATATTCACCTGGAAAATAAAATGTGAGTACATAGAAAAATTCAAAGAAAAGGGTAATTGAAAGTGTACTCTTACGCTAGAATAAATAGTATGCTACTGGCATATAAAAACTAGACCAATAGAAAGAAACGGAGGAAAACTAAAGAAGAATGAGTTAAAAAATATACTGTAATCAAGATTCTGTTAAAGATGATTTTCAAACAGTTAAGAAAGAACAATGTTTTTACATTAATAGGGTTAGAAAATAAGAAAATAAAGACTAATACTCCAATAGAAAAATGACTGAAGCCAAGACACGTGGCCAATAAACATATGAAATGTAGCACAAAATCTCAGTAACAGACAGTATTACAAATTAAACTGTCATGTTTTACCTATCAGCCTGTCAAAAAAAACTGAAGTGATTGACAGCACTCCATTTCGGCAGGTGGTGAGAGAAAATCTCAGCAGTTGTGTAAATTGAGACAATTTTCCTAGGTGACAATCTGGTAACGTTCTTAACAGTGAATAGGTACCAAACCACATCCTTTTTCCCACCAGGGCAATTCTCTGGACTCATCCTAAGAGAGATGGTACTCAGAGGTAGAGATGTACACCTTCATGTTCAACCCTGCACTCACTATGACTACACACATCTGTAAGCAGCCTACATGCCCAATAGATAATATGGCATTATAGTACATCCATATAATGGAAAACAGTGGTGACAATAAGCCAGGTTCAAAGCAGTTTGTAGGATATAAACCCATTGACTGAAATATAGAGGAATATATATGTAGAAAAAAATCTACAATTATAATCACCAAATTTATTTCAGGTTATTTTTATTGTCTTCTATCTTCCTCTTATTCTTGTACTGTATTATTATAAGTGAGACTAGTTCTATTTTTTTGATTACCAAAATGTATTTGTTTTAAATATTTTTGAAATCAAACTATATAATTTTCACCTTACGTAGTGAGAGTTCAGTCATTCTGAACAAATCGTCTTGTTTTACCCTAAAGGCTGAAGTTAAAGAGCCCCTCAAGACACTGTGTACAGAGACAACAAATATAGTAACCAGCACTCCTTGAAAAATTCTGTCCTAATGAGACTTATTTCTGCCTGAGTGCATGAGCTACAGGTTATACATAGATAAGATTTTGGACATCACTAGTAGACAACTAGAAATAAAATGAAAGGACAATTTGACTCTTGTACAAAGTAAAGGAGGTTTGCCCAGAATTCTACAGTTCTTTTATCTTAGAACCCATATAAAAGTTTTGGAAATTGTCAAAAACAAGATAACTGTAATGATTAAGAAGGGCATGTAGCCTCCCCAATAATAATGACAAACTGACAGAATTCTCAGAGAGACTAAGATCATAGCAGAGCTGAAGACTAAATCATGGCAGTCAATTCCTACTAAGGAATCCCCAGGTAAGAAGAAATTCCGTATGATAGATATTGGACTTAGGAAATGTCTACCTCTGGAAGTTGGAAGAGTCAAAACAATGGAAATATGATCCAGGATCCCTAAAAGTGAATTCATGAGTTGTAGATTCAGAGCTCTGAAATAGAAGGTGGGGGGCACTTGGGGACATTGTCTTCCACTTTGGGGAACAGGATTATTTTATCTCACATCATGCACTTGGATGTCAATGTCAGGGACAAGACACAGACACAGGACACAATGTTTGACCCAATGTTTGACCCCTTTGCTAAGAGGTGGATGAAAGAAGAAACACAAAATCAAACGTATGGTTACCAAAGGGGAAACGTAGGGAGAGGGATAAATTGGGAAACTGGGATTAACAGATACACACTACTATATATAAAATAGATGATCAACAAGGACCTACTGTAGAGCACAGGGAACTCTATTCAATACTCTGTAATAACCTACATGGGAAAAGAATCTGAAAAAGAAGGGATATATGTATACGTATAACTGAATCACTTTGCTGTACATCTGAAACTAACACAACCTTGTAAATCAACCAAACTCTAATATTAAAAAAAAAGATATAAGAAAAAATAATGGTAATAAACTAT
The DNA here is from genome assembly GCF_003031525.2 of Neophocaena asiaeorientalis asiaeorientalis. Taxonomy (NCBI): domain Eukaryota; kingdom Metazoa; phylum Chordata; class Mammalia; order Artiodactyla; family Phocoenidae; genus Neophocaena; species Neophocaena asiaeorientalis. The sequence goes on along the minus strand of NW_020174103.1, from coordinate 64,721 downwards.
GAAGAGAATTTTTTTGCACCAAAAATAAAAAGAAACATTTTACACCAAAAAAAACAAAACAAAAACAAAAAACAAAAACAAAAAAAAACTGTGCTGAAAGTGATTCAAGCAAATGGTGGCAAATTCACAAATCATGAATGAAAATGAAGTCAGTCTTAACCTCCTTAAATAAGAAAGACCCAGGGCTGGGAAGACAGCTGGCTTTTAAGACTTGAAAAGGAGGCCAAGGAGGGATGACTCCTGGACTGAAATATAGTCTGTCAAATCAGGTGGCTTGCCTCACCAATGACACACCTGTCACTAAACAGCATCAGCCTGTCAGAGCTAAAGTGCTTAATTACCTTAAATAATTTCTTTATAAATCTGGCTAATAAAAATGAGCTGAATGTAAAACGCTGACTTCTCTTCAAAGTCATTCCAAGATAGAACTTAGTGCCTCAACAGCCTAACTTCAGCAGCAACTGTTATTTCTTTCCTTTATGTTCAATATTAAAGGACTGAATAAAGAAAGCAATGCTATTTTTATGAGAACCTACATAAGTCATTTTATTAACTTTCTATATCATGGCAATGCTGTGTCACCACATTTTTAAAAACTTCTTCAGTTGAGTATATGATGTGTTATATATTCTTTCCTATGGCAGGAAATTCTTTAACATGACGGTTACAGGGGATAAGACGATTGATAATCTACTTGCTTTATTGTAACAGGCTTTCACCATATTTGTTTCAAGAAGATAACAATACACATTTTTTTATAACGGTGAGCAACCTTGTAAACCTGTTACAGTATTACTGACTGAGATTCTATATTGAGCTACATAGTTACCCAATTCCCCAGTCCCGGTGGTATTTCCAGTCTAGGAAAACGTGGTAAATGTAATAAGAGGAGAGCAACAGAACTCGAGGAGGATAGCCTAAAAAGCAGGATCAATATAAATTGAGTTCTGAGACGTGTCATCTTTAAGCTTCAGGCTTCTTCTTTGTAGACTATTCAAGAATACTGATCTGGTGAGATATATAGGCAGATTCTCAATTCTTTTCACACGTCAACGATAGCTTTTGTTGCCAGCAACTCAGTAAATCAGTGAAGTTGACAAGTGCCAAAGAAGTGTCATGATCTATTGAAAACTTTAAATTTTGACCTATGATTGCCCTTTAATATCCTAATACACAATTAGAGACGCTTTGAGTGTTGAGTATGCCAGTGCAGTTACACGTGTGGTCTTGCACACACATTTCCCAGCCATTCTTACAAGGTCAATGGGATGGCCCATCATGCTCACCAGTTTTGGCGTCTCTCAGTTTCTTGCTTTTTAAAATAACTTATTTGAGGCATGCTGCCATTTAGCTGCAAGCAGAGTCAATCCAGCCTCCACAATCAAGCATTTTATTTGCTATGTATATTTGTTACACACGTATAAATATACACATATATATATACATATGTTGTCAGTGACGTGTGCTTTTTCTCCCCTGAGTCATCAACATTTACTTGATTAACAGCAAAGACAGAATCTGTGGCACCGAAACTATTATTTTTATGAATGCTTCACTTGAGTATGTAAAAATACAAAAACTGTTTTATTTTTGGTGCTTTTGAAGTATGAAACAGAAATCATACCAACTGCTGACTTCGTTCTTCAATAGCACTCTCACTTTTTCTGTCTCAATATTCTTCAAGAATACCACCACACTCCCAACAAGTGAAAATTTTCTTTACACATGGAGATTCCTCCCTCCCCAGGCTGTGAATGATCACTTTGAAAAGGCCCCCCACAGATTCTGCTCTGCTGCCACAGGGATGGGATGCAGCTGGGGATGCCTCACTCTCTTCCCATCTCTCCATCCACCGAAAGGCAACGATCTAAAGAGAGGTAAGTTCTTTGCTCCTGCTTTCAAGTTGTGCCTTGTATTTACATGAAGATGCTAAAAGCTGTAAGCCCCACCGTTAAGGTGAAGTATGTTACAATATTAATTACATGAATAACTTTGTGTACATAATTGCATTGTACACATCAAATGTGCGTTTTCACAAAATCTTGGTTGATTTTAAATGTGACACTGCATTTTGTGAACATTTATAAACTATCATGGGATAAACTCTTTTAACCTGTTTTATATATCAGGTTTGATTTTTGTTTGTTTTAACCCAAATTGTTTCATTTCATTATGATTAAAAAGTGTGCTCTGGGTCATTTGGGCCCTGGAGCTCAATTTGTCTTCAGTCACCAAAATCTGAGCATGAACATTTGAACGGCATTCAGGTTGGCAATTAACCTGAGCTTTTGAACAGAACACTGACAGACCCAAGTAAGGAGGGCACTGGAATTATTGGGTATGACAAAGGATAAAATGTGTATTTTGAATCAGGCTTCCAGTTGCTGCACTTACTACTACATCCTAAAATCTCAGTGCAAGTTATCCTTGCATGCAATTTCTAAAATGCTGAAAAAAGGAAATGTTTGGAAGAACCTTGAACCTATTCTCTCATTCACACAAACGCTGTATGTAATCTCTATTTAAAATATAATAATAAGGCTTTCCTAATTTCTACTTTATCAATTTGTACTGCTGATTTTGGATTTCATGGCAAATCAGAACTCACTTTTCTATTTCTCATTTGTGTTTAAGAAGTATGCTGCACATACACTATGTTCTAGGTATTTTAAAGTATACGAGGTAAAGTTCCTTTCTCAAGGACTTTAACGTTTAGTTGGAGAAACAGAGACATAAACAAAGATTTGAATCACAGCAGGATTAAGGGCTAAAAAGATGTGCATGGGAGCATGGAAAGTAATACCAAGAGAACCTGGGAAGTTCAGGAAATGCTTAGCAAAGATGTGTTAACTAAAACATGAAGGTAAAGAAGAAATCGACAGGAGAGATGACTGTAAAAGAACAGAAGAGAGGTTCCCAAATCAGTCCAGATAAGAGACCATGCAAACCTGAAGTTGAGCAGATGACACTGGGCACTTGCACATCTTGGTGAAAGAACCAACAGGTCTTGATAAAAATTCGGATGGGGGTAGGGAAAGATACATGAGAGAAGGAGTTAAAATGATTTCAAGGTTACTATTTTGAGTATTTTGAGGTTTTTTAAATTTTTATTTTATATTGGAGTATAGTTGAGTTACTGTTTTGAATGCATGTTAAGATGGTGATACAGTCAGAAAATATAAATGCAACATCTGATTTGATAGTGGGGTAGAGATAGGAGTTCAGCTGAGGAAGTACTAAGTTTGGGGTGCACAGGACACTCAGGTGGCAATGTCTGGAGACGCTGGTGTGGACTGGTGATGGGCAGCATGTCATTCTTTCTGGCCTTTTTCCCAGTTCTCCACAAGTAACAAATGACCTACAAAGACCAGCCATCTCTGTGTCTGAGTCTCTGCCAAGTGTAGAGCATCTCCGAGCCTGCTTCACACCTGAACAGAGCTAGCGATGAGCCTCCCAAGGACTCCTGTTCTTCCTGCACGGCTGTGGGGCTGGCAGAAAATTCTCTGAGCTAGAGACAGCGGGGAGGAAAGAGCACCAGACAGAAGCAATAGGCAGGTTTAACTATGTCAGAAGCTTCCGGTTCATTTCAGGTTTAATTACCAGGGGATATACAGAAAATGTCATATTGGATTCTTGGAAACCCTTTTTAAGACAAAAGTATTTCACTAAATATCCAAAGGGGGGGGGGAAGAAAATAACATTAGCCTCTCTAAGAAAAGCCACCCTGAGTAGAGGAAGGAAGGATGTTTTCCTTATTCTGGTCTTCTCTCAGGCCCAAATAATTGATTATTTCCCTTGAGTATGCTGTAATTACAACACCAAAATTCCTTAACTTTAAAGGTTGCTAATTAGGCAAATAGTACAGGTACTATTTCTATTTTATGCAGGTCTAATCCCTACCTGCTAGCCAAAATCATTGCTGGCTGTGAACAGGTAGGCATGTGACCTGCTTAATTCTTCTGGCAGATGCCTTAGTGTTACATGCATGTCTTTTTTTTTTTTTTTCCTGTCACATTATCCTACTAGTTCAGACAAAAAGAGAGTGACTAGAAGTTCCAGAATATTCACCAATCGAAAACTTAAACACGTCGACCTGAATTTGACAGCTAACTTAACAGTTAGGTTTTCATGTTCTTTTGTATTTTTCCAGACATCTGCAGAATTTTTTAACATGAAAATTCTTATTAGAATTTCTGTCAAAAGCTGTAAGAAAATTTCTGAGTCTTCTGTCCCTATATTCTATTTGTAGGGAACACAATAATACATAAGTACATGTCATAAATTTTAATCTCATCTAAGGGCTTTCCTATTTATAACATTTAAGCTACTCAGAATACACAGCTATGCAATCAAGGCTTTCATTATCAGCAAGAAGACTACAAATATTATTTCAGATTAATCATGGTACCCAAAGCTGTTTCCCATCTGTGGTTTCCCTACTTTCCAGGTGTTGTTGTTGTTTTCTGTTATCAGGTCATGTGATGGGTTACTCCACACCAGTGCAGCAGCAGTATTGGCTGGTAAAGCTGTCCCAGGTCTGCTGAAGGTACTAAGTAGCCTAAAGGGTCTCAAAGAGAGGACCTGGGAAGGAATGTAGCAGTGGTGACTAGGAAAATAATAACAATAAAAACAAGAACAGCAAAGACTCAAGTGAAGGAAACAGAGAGACAACATCTAACTAAATACTAACAGGATGATGTCAAATGTAATTTTATACTATTTTGCATTTGTACTGTTTCCACACAACCTCTTAGAATCTAGACTTGACTATAATATTAAATTATGTTTAATTCTTAACAAATGAAGTTGATTTTTATTAAAGAAGATACTTCCAAGGATTTTGGGTAACATGTATAAATTCAAACCAGGTAAATTTTCCTGATAGTTGTTGAAATGTGACTAAATACCAAAACATTTTGTTGTTTTTATCCTATCAATTTTAAATTGACAGCATTCTTAAATACAGAATAATCTTTCCTGATATACACACTACTATATATAAAATAGATAAACAATAAGGACCTACTGTATAGCACAGAGAACTATATTCAATATCTTATAATAATCTATAATGGAGAAGAATATATATATATAACATTATATATATATGGAAAGAATTTGAAAAAGAATATATATATATATATATATATATATAAAACTGAATCACTTTGCCGTACACCTGAAACTAACACAACATTGTAAATTAACTCTACTTCAATTTTAAAAATGGTTAAAAGAATAAATCCTCCCTGACTTCTCAAGCATAGTATACTGAATATAATTTAAATCCGATATTATTTAAATGTACTCTAAGACAATGACAATTCTAAAGGCTGTTGGCAGAGACACTTGCTACATGCTAAGGCGTTATGAGGCTATGCTTATGGTATTCGTTTGTATGCTTCTTACTGTTTCTCTCTTGCTATCAGGATGTTAAGCTAACACTTTCTTTTCTTGTCAGTGAGGCTCCTTGTATTCTAACTTGATATTTGTAATTTGATCTGGGTTTGGAAAGAAGATCTAAGAGCTAATTTGAATTTTGTATACTATAAGGGACTAGGAGGCCTGTCCAACCAAAAAGCTATCGTTTTTGCCATGTCTATTTTGGCTGTTCTAGGGCTGATTTGTTTATTTTTTGGTTCTCTGCGTCATTCTAGATGGTGGTATAAACAGGTGGTCACATCTGGAAAGGTAACATGTTGGTGTATACTTTAGGTTTAAGCAATTGATAAAGTATATAGTATTTTAACCAGTGATTTTTTTTTTTTAGTCTTTGCAACTGGTTATTGGTTTCAGAATCCATTTTTCCCTAATTTTGATGAAGCCTCTCTCGACAGAAACAACCATTATACACTACATTTACAACACACACAAGTAAAAACTAGGAACGCGAACTTCAAATGTTTATTTTCAGAATATATGATGCCTTGATATGTGAGTGTGTGTTAAAATTCTCTGATGCAACAATCGTGTTTGAACACAAACTGCCTGAGAAGGTAAAAGCCAGAACCACAAACTGGTACATCTACCTGAGGATAGGAAAAAAACACCCGTGTATTATAAAAAGATATGTACAAATCTCAAGGAAGTACAACAAAGTATAATGGTATTTTACGCAAGGCTAAAATGATAAAAACTGAAGAGATCTTGATGTGGTATCACATCTCTCCGTTCCCAGGTCTGTTCCCAAGAAGACACACCTGCCCCAGGCAAACCAAAACTTGTCCTGTCCAGGCTCCGTCATGATCATCTCTTCAATATCCCTTTGTAATGCGTATTCTCACTCACCCACATTTTGGATGTTACTGTTGTTGTTTTCCCACACCCCTTCTGAGTTACAGAGTCCGTGGCAATAAAGTATTTGTAAATGCCCTGGCAATAATTAGGTTCCAGGCTTGGAACTACCATGCTAGCTGTGGTCAAATTACTTTACTTCTTGAAATCTCAGTTTTTTTATCTGAAAAATGTGAAAATAAAGCATACCCAACAGTCTTTTCAAGGATGAAATAAAATAGTCTTTTAGGCATGTAGCATCATACCTAACACATGGGAAAGGCTGCGTGGTCGAGCTGAGATTCAAAGCCAGGCAGTCAGGATCCAGGGTTCACGTCCATGTTCATCATCCCTGACCTAAGCTGCCGGATACATTTGCATATTCTGAAGTTTCTTTCTGAAAAGTATCACATCAGATTTGTCCCTGCTTATTTCTAATAGTTTTCCGGCCAAACAAAGCCATTCTTCATGAGCAGCCTAAATTCCAAGGGTCTACTACCATTTCTAATATGTCTACTGAAAACTGAAGAAACAGGTTTTGTATTCTATTCCAGTAAAAAACAAAAACGTTAATTGAAACACCAGATGGCTGAGGCACACCCCTGTAGAATTCTGTTTCTTAGCTTCCCTAAGATGACACATATTCTTAATTAAAATCTCTTCAGGTATGTTCTCTCAAATATAAGACATGACACTTGCATAAACTATATTGTATTTGTACCATTTTTGGCATATGTGTGTTTTTTTATTGGCAGACATCACACACATATGTTAAGTTACAGAAAGTACATTATATTTCCCTAATTTACCTATAACTATCATCCTAAACAAAATCAAGAGACTCATCAGTATCCAAATAGACTATATACACCATCTATCAGGGGAAAAAAAAGTGCTTCTAGAACTTGGAGTTTGTAAATCCTGGGCAGATCCATTGCTTCCTGAATTTAGATATGGAACACTGGGAGAGCCGTTTAAATCACTGGACACCACAGTCACCGAAGGCCATTGGCTACATATGCCACAACACTTACGGGATTCAAGTGCAAAAGACACGCAGTTAAATATGAGCCTGGAAAGAACTCTTCTCTCTCACTCTTAAATTAACCCCCTAAATTAACAGACAAATACAAACGTCCAAATGGAAAAGAACAGTTTTCTTCATGGAATAATTAAAGATTGCTCTTCTCCGAGGACCATAAAACACACTGATTCGGATTTGAGTAAGGTGACAAGAAACCAATTATCTTTTAGCACTTGACACACTTAAAGTAATTAGAATGTCAAATCACTTCCAGAATGGAGAGGAGTAGAATGGCTACAGGAGTAAACATTGAGGCCTCACGTATATGCACATGTGCACAAGAAAGGACTCCTTGGAGGATCCTTTTATAGTTTTCTTCATATAAATATTATCAAAGGAGAATCTTAGGTGCTAAACTTTTAGAAGGTTTTTATCAAGTCACATTCCATCTACATCACTTTGTTCAGATATTTGACCTTTGATTTAATTTAGAAATTGGTTCTGTATGTAACTTGATTTAGTAGAAGCAGAATATTTTAATTGGTCCATAGATATTGGGCATATATCAAAGCTGGAAATGTGAAACTTGTGATGCTGAGAATGTCTTTTAAGAACCACCAGTTGATGGCAAACACCATCTCTAGAACCAAGATATGAAGTGTTAAGTGGCTGAACTGATATCAGAAATTTGGTTCATATTATAAGTGCTGATGTATTTTACATAGTTTATTAAACAGTTTAGACTTGTAAATATTTGCCCTAATACACCAACTATAAAATATTATTAACAAATAACCATGATATGAAGAGTGTGTGTCAAGGAACAAGTCAGTGGTATAAATTGAAAGGGTTCTCAGGATTAATCTCATCTTGTTAGTTCAGATCAGGCTTCCTATAATAGTTATCTATCGCTGCTTAGCAAATTATCCCTAAAATGTAGTGGCTTCACACAACAAACGTTTATTATCTCACAGTCTACATGGGTGAAGAATTTGAGAGCAGCTTAGCTGGGTGGTTCTGACTCAGAGCTAAGGTTGTCGTCATCTGAGCCTGGCTGAAAAGGAGTAACTGCTCCCAAGGGGGTTCTTGGTTCCTGACCCCACGGACCTCTGTATAAATTGCTGGGGGACCTCATGACAGAGCTTACCCCAGAGCAAGAAATCAAAAGAGAGTGAGAGGCAAGCAAGGTATCTTTTAAAAACTGGTCTTACTTCTGCCATGTTCTATTCATTAGAGGGAGTCACTAAATCTAGTCCACACTCAAGGAGAAGGGAATTCAGCTCCACTTTTGGAGGGAGGACTGTTGAAGAGTTGTGGACATATTTTAAAACTAGCACACGTAACAGTAAGATATGTTGCCGAAAATGTACACAATATTAGTAGGTAGAGATGGAGAAGAGTATTTCTGGAAGAGGGAAGGACAAAAGCAAACATTTAAAGGCAGAAAATGGCAGATGTCAAATCTAGAAGGCAGATTCTGGATGTGGTCAGTGCTTCTGTGGCACTTGAAGAAAGCAAAGACACAAAGGTTTGTAATCAGAAAAGGATGATATTGATCCTTCTAGCAAGAAACTGTAGGGATACTGGAGAAAGCAGAATTGTTAGGGAGCAAGAGGAGTTAAAGGGACTGTTGCAATTAACCATGAAAAGTTGGGAGCACAACTTGGGCGGTAGCAATGGAGAGAATTAGGAGGAGGGAGACGTGGCCGAGGTCCAAACCTCAGGGCCCGATGACAAAACTGGAAGCGTAACATGAGAGGGGGATGAATCATATGTGATTCCAAGGTAGTGTGGCCTTGGTATCTAAGAAAGTGATGATGCCTTTCACAGAGAGAGAAGACAGGAGAAAACATTTAGGGAGATTCATAAACTTCTAGCTACTCTTTTGGACATAATTGCATTTGAAAGTCCAGTGAGCCATGTAGGTAAAGATGTTGGACAGTCAGCTAGAATTAAAGGGCACTGTTCAGAAGACAGTTCACACCAGAGTTGTAAAGAGCAGGAGGTGTGGAAGTGGAAAGGGACACCAAGGAATAAAATGCAGAGAACAGACGCAAGGGCTAAAACCTTTAAAACGTTCACTTTCAGGAGATGGAAAGAGAGCTACCAAAGGACATAAAGAAACACTAGAAGTACAGGAAAAGAATGAAGAGAGAGAAATATCATAGAAACCAATGGTAAGAGATGAAAGGTGACCAGTGCCTACAGAGAAGTGGAGGAGGCTGAGGATTGTTAAAAAGTGGCTGGCGTGTCTTGACCATGTGGACAACAGTGGCCTCTGAGGCACTGGGTTAGAGAGGAAAGGAAGACAGACCCAGACTGCAGAGATTAGAGGAAAGAGCAATAAAGAAACAGAGACGCTTGATGGAAAATACTCCCTAAGAAAGTATAATGATTAAAAAGTAAGAGAGAGAATGGTAACAGGGTGGAGGCAAGCAACTCACTGAGGATGCTGTACTGGAAAGCAGAGGGAAATAACTATAAACACAAAATAGAGATATAGAAATCAAAGTAATAGAACTGCAGGGGACAGTTAAGATCACAGATTTTTTTTTTTTTGTCTGAAGAAAACAGGAGGTTAGGAGAGAGGATGGACGATACTGAGCTTTTGAGGGGGAAAAGCTGGAGGTTGAAAGGGATTCACTTAGAAAGTCTTCACATCAGGGATTTATCCAGGGAAGCAGCTCTTGGCCTCTGAGTAGTAAAGATGTTCAATACAGTTTTAAATGCTAAGCCCCATAATAAACATGTGTAATTTTAAAAACTCTCTTGTCACTGTTTCTTCTTAATATGAGATTACATGAGTTGAATATACTGTGACGTAGGTTACAGCAATCTGAAGCAGTTTCTTCAGCAGTAACCAGGAAACAAAAAAAAAAAGAAAGAAAGAAAGAAAGAAAGAAAAAGAGGAAAGAAAAAAAGGACTTTTTCTACTTCCAGGCTGAAGGGAGAATTTCACATGTGTAATCAATGAGTGCACTCTTTGGGTCACATTTCCTGAAGTGGTATTTTTAAATAATTGGACTCTCAATTTCTTTGATCTTACCCTGAAAAATAAAACTGTGTGGACACACATGTTAAACGTGAAAATAAGCTCTGGGAAATCTGTGACTCTAAGCTCCAGGGATTTTGCTACTGTGAAACTATGCAAATAAATCTTAAAAGCCCTGATGACTGAATCAGAATGGGTCTACTTCTACAAACACATAAAAAGGCAGCTGACATGACAACCTTTTATTTTAGAAGTTAGCTTCATGGTTTTCCAAATTGGATTGTTAACGGAAATAAATTATTTGGAATGTAACTTAGAAAGAGCAAAAGACTGGTGTACTTGGCTCAATGAATACATTTATTTTTTGAATGTGGCAGATGTTTTTTGAAAAAAGGTGAAATGAACATACATCTGAAAAAAATTAAGACTACATTTTCCCAAACCTTATGCTTTCTAAAATATAACTTTGACAAATATAATGCTATAAAATTCTTGTATTTGGTTTCACTCAGGGCCATTCATTTCCTTCTTGATGTTTTGAATAGAATCTGGCATTATATACTTCTGTTTAAAAAATTAGGTTTAGGCAGTTCCCTGGCAGTGGTTAGGACTCGGTGCTTTCACTGCTGTGGCACCAGGTTCAATCCCTGGTCTGGGAACTGAGATCCTGCAAGCCACATGGCACAGCCATAAAAAAGAGGGAAAGAGAGAATATCTCTAAAAACTTAAGTTTAACAGAAATTGTTGAAATATAAAAGTTATTATGTATAAAATTTATACGTAAACTTCACTACTTAATATATCTAAATAATATATTGCTATACATGATATTTATAACATTTATAAAGCCATTTTAAAAAGATACACAGTTTTTTTTTTAAGGCTTTAAACCTAGGAGCACTTAAACCCTATTAAATTTCCCATGGAGTTAAACATTTATAAGTGTGCTTTAAGAAGTCTCTAAGATTTTAAACATGATGAAAAGCATGTACATATAAAACATATGTAAATATGAACATCTATCCTTACAGAGATAGAACATCTATACATAAATGTATTCTCACATGTATACTATTTTTAAGTAGTATTTTAAACACAAGACTATCACTTGCAGCTCAGATAGACAAAACTCCATGAAGATAATGCTTGTAATAATGAGTTTGATGATGTGTACTGCATGGAAAAATGTTGGAAAAGTAAGGCATGAGGAGGAAAAATAAAATATAGGATGGTCTCCATTCATAAACATGTTAGAAATTCTTAAAATAAGAGTAAAATAAAAATAGTCTTTAACTGATTCACTGAATGAGTAATATCTATATTTCAGTACTAGACATAAATTTTAAACAATTTTTCTCAACTTTAAAATAGTGATAGCTTACCCTTTATTTTTATTTTTAATTCCATTAATATATATCTAAGATATGTGTAATTTTTTTCTCACATGAAGATTTTGTGATATTTAATCATACTAATTCATTCTAAATTAAATGAAAGGGAGTCCTCTAATACAAGACTATGATAGCTTATATTAGACCAACATTCTTTCTGAAAACAATAAAGGCTAAAAAACAAAAATAAAGGCAGCCAGAATTTGTGGAGCCAAGATCATAGATAAAGGAGAAACAATGAGGAAAGCCAAGTATTTCCTGCCACTTTTTCACCTAATATTTTTTCACATTTGCCAGTTCACACAGTAAGGCACTGAGGCCAAAGCAGTAAGCTGTGGTGAAGAGTTTTTAGCAATTTTAGAGGGATGAAGAAAACAGAAACTGGATTCCAGTACCATCAATGCAAAAAGGACTTACACCTGATCACAGAGAAAGGGGAATCATGATAAACTGAACTCAGCACTCCATGCAATTATTGCCCTAAAGACATTTGGCAAATCTTAAATTGCACACTGAGTAAAAGGATGAAAAACAAAAGAGAAAAAAGTTGATAAGAGGGTTAAGAGCTTAAGAAAGCTTTTGAAAATCACATTAGGAAGATAAAAATTGGAGTTGAGATTCTTCCAAGAAAGAGAGGCTCCTCTAAATACCTCCAGTGAAATCCCAGAAGAGTTACCCTAGAAGTAGATGAAAACTGGAGATAGCCCACTATTCTGTAAGACTAAATGTCATCCTTATACCTCAATCCCTGTATGGAATAGGTTGATTTACCCTTACTTTAACTGTCAACTTAAAGAAAACTAAATCCTCTTTAGTGGAGATTACTTCTGCAACTTTTCATACTAAATATTCAGCATTCAATCAAAAATTCCAAGCATGTAAGAGGACAGGGCCAAATGACCAAACACCAAGTGGAAAAACAAAACACAGATAATAGAAATAGATTTATAGGTGATCCAGATACTGGTGCCATCAGAAACAGACTTTAAAATAACTATTATTAAGGCATTCAAGAATTATATGGCTGTTATACCCTGAGAAAACCATAATTCAAAAAGAGTCATGTACCACAATGTTCATTGCAGCTCTATTTACAGTAGCCAGGACATGGAAGCAACCTAAGTATCCATCAACAGATGAATGGATAAAAAAGATGTGGCACATATATACAATGGAATATTACTCAGCCATTAAAAGAAATGAAATTGAGTTACTTTTACTGAGGTGGATGGACATAGAGACTGTCATACAGAGTGAAGTAAGTCAGAAAGAGAAAAACAAATACCGTATGCTAATCTAAAAAGAAAAAAAAAATAGTTCTGAAGAACCTAGGGGCAGGACAGGAATAAAGACGCAGATGTAGAGAATGGAATTGAGGACATGGGGAGGGGGAAGGGTAAGCTGGGACAAAGTGAGAGAATGTCATGGACATATATACACTACCAACTGTAAAATAGATAGCTAGTGGAAAGCAGCTTCATAGCACAGGGAGATCAGCTCAGTGCTTTGTGTCCACCTAGACAGGTGGGATAGGGAGGGTGGGAGGGAGACGCAAGAGGGAAGAGGTATGGGGATATATGTTTATGTATAGCTGATTCATTTTGTTATAAAGCAGAAACTAACACACCACTGTAAAGCAATTATACTCCAATAAAGATGTTAAAAAAAATAAATAAATAAAAATCCCAAACCTAAAAATAAATAAATGGCTGAAAAATACCATCAGAATTAAGAATTCAACAGTTGAGTTTAATAATAAATAATATTCAAAGAAAGGATTGGTTAAGACTTAAAGATACCTATGTAGAAAATATCCAGAATGAAATATACAGGGAGAAAATTATGGAAGATACAAAAATGAATATGAATTATATGGGATGTGTTTAAGTAAAAATAAACAAAGATGTATACACCAGCAATTAGAATTCTTAGGAGCAGAAATAGAACAGGAGGATCAACATTTGAAGAGATGCTAGCTGAGATATTTCTAAGGCAACAGAAAGACAAGACAGATTCAAGAAGCTCTACTATGTCAAGGAAAAAAAAAAATTAAAAAATAAGTCCTCATCCAGTTACATCATATTAAAGCTCCTGAAAATGAGACATGAAAAGGAAGTCTTAAAAGCAGATGTAGAAAAAAGATACATTTTCTCTAAATAAGCAACAATAAAAGTCTTTACAACTGCAATGGTAGCTTGTTTAAAAAAAAATTCACAGCAAGTACTGTTTGTATTTCATGCTATATTCAACATTGTAATGGAAGACCTAGCAATGTAGTAAGGTAAATCAAAAATATAAAAAGTTACATGGATTGCAAAAGGGAAAATAAAACTAGCATTAGTTACAGATATGATGATATATCTAGAAAATTCCAAATAATCTATACATAAACTATTGGAATTAATAAATGAATTTATCAAGTCATTGAATCCAAGGTCAAAATATGAAAAATATATTGTATTTCTACACACTAGCAAAGAAGAAAAAATTAGAACAAAAATATTCAAATATTATTTCTAATATCAGAAAAAAACAAATAACCATTAATAAATCAAACAAGTGACATGTAAGACCTATATACAGAAAACTACAAAATCTCACTGAAAGAAAGTATTTATAACTATAAATGTAGGAACATATGTCATTCATGGATTGGAAGATTCAATAGTGTAACATTTAATTCTGTTCAAATAGTCTACGGATGCAATATAATACCAATCAAAAGCTCAGATTTTTTTTTTAATTGACAAGATGATTCTAAAATTCCTACAGAAAAGCCAAGGATTTAGAATAGCCAAGGCAATACTGAAGAAGAGCAAAACTAGAATACTTATGCTACCAAATAGAGAGGCTTATTATAAAGCTATAAAAACTAAAACACTGTGGTCTTGGAACAAGGTTAAGAAATAGATCAAAGGAACAGAATACAGTGAGAAATATACTAGTATCAAAGTGGTCACTTAAGTTATGACAATAGTGTCACTGCAGTACAGCATAGAAGGGATGATCTTTTCAATAAATGGTGCTAGGTCAACTAGATAGTATCTCTACAAAAATTAAAATGGACCCTGACCTCATATGACACACACAAATCAATAGCAGAAGGATTTGTAAACCTAAATATGAAAGACACAATAAAACTTCTAAAAGCTAACAAAGGAGAACATCTTCTTGATCGTAGGTAGAAAAATATTTCTTCCATGAAACTCCAAAATAGCTAATCCTAAAATAAAAAATTAAAAATTGAGCTACATTAAAATTAAGAACCTCTGTTTATCAAACAAACATATCATATCAGGGTGAAAAAGTAAGCCACAGAAGAGATTTGCAAGACATGTATCTGACAAATAATTAATATATGGCATAAAAAATTCTTAGAAATCAATCTTAAACAAATAACCTAGTTTAAAAAATAAGAAAAGAATGGGTAGAGAACCCTGAGCCCTATGACAGAATGCAAAACATATCTCATCTAAAATCCAAACGACAAGTATAAAGGTGACAATATCATAAGAGCAACTAATCAACATCTGGCAAGAAAACTGATCAGGGCTCAATGTAGCAAGTAAAATTGAACATGGATTTTAAAAGATGAATGGGAGGCAAAGAATATGGAAAAGGATGTTCCAAGGAGGGGAATAATCATGTAGAAAATTAGGAAGCAATAAGCTGTCATGGAAGGCCCACAGAATGGCAGTAAGTAACACTGCAGGGTCAAGTGACAGGAGGGAGGTGGAAGGAGATAAAGCACAAAGGTGAGGATGCAGCGGGAGCCACCTTTAACAGGAGGAGCCTCATATACGCCATGCTTGTTGACCTGGACTCTATCTGGTACATCATCAGGACCCGAATGTAATAGGACCTGTACAAAAGTGTCCTGAGAATTCAGTGGTTTGCCTGGTACCAGCATGGAAGGTCTATCAGGTGCTCTGTTTGGACTCAGGTACCAGCATTGCCTACTTCACATCCTAGTATAAATTATTTAACCTCTTTGTTCTTCACCCATGAAAGGAGGCAACAGAGGTACCTACCTGAGAGAGCTGTTGTGAATATAAATATTAATACATATAAAGAGCTTAGCACACAGCCTGGCACATACCAGCCAATAAATGCTAGATAGTATTAATGTCATGAACAAATTTAGTTCTCCTTCCCAGTAGAGAAGCAATGTGATATGAGTCTGGGAATGGAAGACCCCTGAATATGATCTGTACTGAGAGTTATTAATCAGTTGGGTGACTTTGCACTTTTGGACTTTCTCAATTTCCAACTGCTCTTTAGTAAAAAGACCACATGGTCACTAACCCGAGATTCTTTTCTTTTTTTAAGTAACTGCTCCCAAATTTCAGCAGGCTTGAGTATGACTATGTACTGTGACTCAGATACTGATTTTTTCTCATGATTATGGATTTTCCAGTAGCACATATTGGATTGATATTTAGCCAAATGGCAATGTTTTTGCATTTTCACATTTATTTACTTATTTAAAATATTTGTTTGACTTCTTAGGGGGAAAATTGATAGGTGATGATTAATAAGACATTAATAGAGCCCAAAGGAAAGAAAATGTACACTTACTGATTTTTCTGCTTTTAAAGCTTCGAGATTAATTATTGAGTAGCTAATAATTATGCAAAAATAGTTATGAGGCTTTCTTCATTTCTAAATTCTAAAGGCTTTCTAAAGGAATATTACTGGGAGATGCTCATCATATCAGTACTGGGGTGGGAGGAGAGTAGGTACGGGTCCAGGTAGCAGGGATCCGCCCTGCCTGCAGCAGAGGCTGTCCTGGTGAGAAAGAGCACATTATCTCTGATATTATTTACACAGTCTCTGCCAGCACACGGTGTCATAAAAAAAGCACACACTGCCTTTTAGTCAGACTTATTGTTGTTTTCAAATTCCCAAGAGACAATGAACTTCCTTATTACCTGCACCCAAGCAGCCTCCACTGCCCCTGTTCTATATGCCTTTGCTTATCAGCACAGGAAATCAAGTATTTTATTATGGGAAAAATCCTAAGTGGAAAAAGCAGGAGGCAAATTGTTATACATAATTTCAAATATGATCTCAACTATATTACATGCGAACATTCTATTTCAGCGATCTAATATTGGGTGTTCAGAGATCACACACACACACACACACACACACACACACACAGTCGTGTGCACATGTACTTCTCTATCCATCTATTTATATATTAGAGGGAAGAAAATTTCTAAAGTTTATTTTCTTAACCCCTTCCTGTATTTTCCCCCATATTTTCTATAAGGAATAGGTATACTCTGATAATAAGAAAAAATAAACCTTTATTCTATGCAATCATTGAACTAGTAATCTGTCTCTGCCAGCAAATATTTTGAAGGCATTTCAACTACATCAAAACTTTTCTACTTTGAAACTTCAGGAAATATCTCTATAACACTCTGATACACAGAGTAAAAAGGTGGGGAAAAAATCCAGCCCCTTTGTAATACATAGGTCACTCACATAATGTCCATACACCCTCAACCTCTTATCTATACATCTCCCAGAAATCTTTTAGCACATCCCCCAAATATTAGACTCTAAACCACTTGAAGTGTTTATTTTTCTACTTGTATGACCTAACAGATTGTCTTGAACATAGCAGGGATTCAATAAAGACATATAAACTATATATAGTATAGCATGTAGTTGAAACTTTTTATACAGAAATAAATTTTATTGACTTAAAATATTAAGACATTTTTAAATAGCTTTAAGACCCACCCCCCAAATCACCTTCTTTAGGGCACAGAATTAAGTAGTTATAGTTTTCTATTCCTGCAGGAAATTGAAGGTATATTCTCATTTCAAGAAGACATCGTCAGCTCCAGGCCATTATCAGCCTGCTGGTGAGCATTATCCCAACATATGCTACAAACTGTTTTATATTTCCCTCTACATTTTAACTAACCAACAAAATGTTAATATATCCAGGATCAGATGTAATGGTATTACTCAGAAACATTTCATGACCTCTCACTGTCCATACCCACAAAGCTGGACTGAAGGACCTTCACAATTTGATCTCAACACACATCCCCCACCGCCTTCCTTTTTCCAGCCCCACTCTACTCCCCCCACATTCCCTGTTGTCTAAAATGTCAAGCTCTCCACAGTACATCTCCTACTCCTCAACATGTATGACCCAAGGTGACCTCTGAAGAAAGTGACGTCCCAAAGGCACCCTCCCAGTTCTTGTTTTACCCCTCACCTGACCAGCACATGGGGTTACTTAACACTTGCCTTTGGGAGGCTCTGCTTCTCAGCAGGTTATATAACCTCCTGCCTTATCAGGTCCTGAGTCATCATCCAGCCAGTCTTCTTATCTCACACGTATTTTTTTTTACCTACTTTGTTGTAACTGAGTCTTATCCAGGTACTTCCTAGGCCGCCTCTCACCTATGAGGTCAGGACAAGAACTATTTCCAAGTCCAGCCACACTGGATGTAGATTCTAATCTGAACCCTAATCTCTATTTAGACACATGTTGCTCTTGGTGGCTGCCGTCACCAGTCAACTATCTCAGGGCTCTGGTGAAAATGATAACTTAAAAGCCCCTGTGCCTTGGTCTCTGCCTGCTTCCTGATTCCAACTCTCTCATGACTCCGAGGCCAAACTCAAAGGACAATGCCATAATCCTAGTTGCTCAGGCCAAAAATTTTGGGGTCATCTTATATTCTTCAACTTATTTCATACCCCACATTTTAGTGCCTTCAAAATATATCCAAAATCTGACCAGCACTGCTACCATCCTGGTGATCTAAGACAATATCATCTCACATTTGAATTATTGTAACAGCCTCTGCTATGCTTATTCTTGAACCCCTATAGTCAATTTTCAATACTGCAGCCAGATGTGTCCTTTTAAAATAAAGCATATTTCAAATTGATCATGTCTCTCTTTTGCCTAAAATTCTCCAGTGGCTCCCCATTTTACACGGAGCATAAGCCAATGTCTTTGTAATGGTCCATGAGGACCTCCATGATACCTCTCTGAACTCACCTAACTCATCTCCCCTTTGCTTTCTTGGGTCCAGGAACTGGCATCCATACTGTTCCTCTAACAAACAAGAAGGCATGTCCCTGCCCTAAAGCTTACCCTATGTCTAGTCTGCTCTGCCCTCAAAGAGATGCAGGGCTCATTCCTTCTTACCTCAAATCTTGACTCCAATGTCACCTTCTTGATGAGGCCTCTTCTGAACACCCAATTTAAAATCGCAAACTAACCCCTGCCACCGCTCTCAATCAGCGCTCCTTACCCAGCCATATTTGTGTTTTGTTTTTCTCCATAGCACTCCTCATTTATTACACTTATTAAAATCTAAATCTCCCTATTTGTCAGTAAGCTCCATTCAAAAATAGGGTTTCTTTGGTACTTTATTCTCTTCCCTATCCTCAGAATTTAGAACTCTACTTGACACACAGCCGACATTAAATAAATATTTGCTGAAAGAATGAGTAGCTTGCCATGCTTGTCACCTGTTAAGACTGGCCAAAGGCTAGCTGACCCAGTCATAGTTGAACAAAGAAGAGGCCAGAGGACAACCTCATTGACTGCCCTTCTCTTACTTCTTTGAATGTCTCCTTTACTTGAAACTCAGAGACCCTGTTTCTGTTCAGTATATCCTGATTTAGTCTGCATCCTAGGTGCTACATCTCATCTACATATCATAACCTTCCGTCATTTCCAGTAGGTCACTTCTGACTTCTAACAGTAACCCCACAATGGCTTTGTACCTGGCCCATTTAGAAACCAGTGCTTCCACATCCCCACCAACTGGTCTCCATCCCAGACCCTCTCAACCACGTCTTCTAAAACCTCCATTTGGGAATATGCAGCTATTAATAGTTTCCAGTTATGACCCTTTTAGATCATTACCACTGACTTAGTCACACCTATCACAAGAAAGCAGATTATTCATCAGTAAAGTATGGATAATAAAAGTACCTATTTTCCAGGAAGGTATGAAGGTCAGTTTAAAGTACTGCATGTAAAATACTGACCAGTACATGATACATAAGTGCTCAATAAATTACGTGTTCCTGTTACTAGATAACATAAGATAAATCTTTTACTCAAAATCAGATGCTAGTTCCAGTCCTGATGATAAAAGCAACGTTTTTCAAGATAATTTGAAGAGCGACTAGTTAAAAGACATGAATGATTGATATAAAAGTATATGCCACATGATGAATCTGTGGCAACTATAGGAGAATAGGCAGAATCCTTGGAATACAAACATCCGTCTGGTGTGAGAGCCACCCTCATCTCAAAAGGGTCCCCATAGCAACCCCCCATTACATTTCACATCTCATTAGGAGGACAGATAAGCAAAAGAAAGTTATATCCCTTTATTCGCATGGAAGTTAACATTTGATAAGATGCTTCAATGTGTACCTGAGGTCCTAAGCTTATCATCCCATTCAGCTGCAAACTACATTTTATGTATAACATTTTAAACAAAGATGCCTACAGAGTTCTCTTCATCCATGTTCCTTCGGCTTCCTATTGGAATACTACTTGCCCCGTTCTCCTTTGCAGGGTTATTTTTCTGGCTTGGCTCTAAAGGCATCTGAGTTTGCAAAACTGCTAAATTCTATCCCTATGAACTTTAAGTATTATTTAGACATTAGGAAAACTGAATGTTTTATGATCATAATGTTTTACGATTAGCTTTGCCATTCCAACAAACTACTAAAGGTGTATTATCAGAAAAATATTACACACTTCAATAAATAAATAAGTTTTAAAAAATTTAATCCTATGACAGGAAGGAAAATGAGTAAACAAATTATCATAAAAAATAAACTATTTCAGAGAACCCAGAATACAAAGAACTAAATTTTGTCCCATGGTCAATAACAGGCTCTCTCAAAGTTCAAGAGAAAGATTGTACACACCACATGCAGTCCCTACAGGAATTGCTTCTCACAGCTTATTTTGGAAAAAGAAAAGAAAAAGAATTAAAGAGTACCAAAGGGTAAAAACTGAGAACAGAAAATGGTCTTAAAAACATTTCCCTTAATCAGATAAATCATGCTCACTCTGAAATAATCCAAATTCAATAATAATAATTCAAATCGGTTAAAAATGAAAATCATGGGTGATTTAAGACTTTACCTGATAAGACATAGCCTGGTAAAGCATCTGAAACTCATAAATCACACATGACTTTAGTATACAAACCAAGCTGGAGGTCTTATATAACAATTTTTTTTATTTTTTCATACACCAGATCTTTTGCTTCCACAGAGCAGAAAAACAGCCACTCTATCAGGAAAGCAAAGTCTTTTAATCTAAGACTAATTATGGTAGACCTTAAATAATATACCTAATATTACTTTTTGAATTACATCAGAATATTTAGTAAGTAATAATAGTTCATAAACTCAGAGTTACTTAAACCAACTTTTGACCCTAAATGGCAGGTCTATAATAAATATGAACTTTAAAAACTTACAAAAATTTGCTCTTCTTTTTTATAAATATGGAACCCTTGTATAATGTCTTTATTTAAAAATCTAATAAAATTATCACTTTTAAAATTCAAGATGAAAATGGAATGACTACCTTTTTTCCTCTTGGTCTACAGAATGTTCCCCTACCTCCACCTTAGCCTTTCACCAGAACTCTGTATCTTTTCAGATCTTTGGCTCTTTATGTAAGAAAGCAGGTTTATAATTTTTTCTTCAACTCTGAATAGCTGTCCATAAAAGAGATGCCTTTTCTGCACATCCAGAGTATAAAATTCATACATCTAAGCTGTCTTCACAGTGGGTCTTATTTTCAAATATACAAACTTATGTTGAATCAAAATTTTCCCATTTTGAACTTTCTAAGCAGTAATACTGGGAAAATGCTATGTAGATCGCTAATGCAGTATACATAATCACCATGATATTTCAGAAATGGGTTTGAGTCATTTCAACAACAGCTAATAACCCGGCTGGCATTCCTGGTAAGATGCTGTCTTGTTAGATACTGGACTTGGTCATTCGTTGCTCTCACTTTTAAAGAAGAAATGCCAAATCACAGTGATGCAAAAATACAGGCTGATAAAACAAATACCGTATATTAATGCATGTATGTGGAATTTAGAAAAAATGGTACAGATGAGCTTATTTGAGCAGAAATAGAGACACATGTAGAGAACAAATGTATGGATACCAAGGGGGAAGGGAGGGTGTGGGAGGAGTTGGGAGATTGGGATTGACACATATATGCTATTGATACTATGTATAAAACAGACAACTAATGAGAACATACTACATAGCACAGGGAACTCTACTTAATACACTGTAGTGACCTAAATCGGATGGAAATCCAAAAAAGAGCGGATATATGTATATGTATAGCCGATTCATTTTGCTGTACAGTAGAAACTAACAACACTGTAAAGCAACTACACTCCAATAAAAATTAATTTTAAAAATATAGGCTGATGGATTCTTTGACAAAATAAAGGTCTGGAGTAATGTAGTAAGAGGAAAAGTAGAAGGAGGAGAAGAAGGGGTCACCATCATCTCAACACCACACGTAGGGTATTAAACATGTGGAGGTGTCATGGTAGATATGTCAGCCAATTCATTCCACTCTTGCAAGGATCCTATGGAGTATTAGCATCTCCATTTTACAGATGAGAAAACTAAAGTTCAGAGAGTTTGTAGTATAATGTCTAGTGCAAACAGCTGTTTGAGTTGGGATTCAACCCAGCCCTAACTGACTCTGAGATTCAGAGCCTTCATGTCATTCCATGAAGTCTCTTTGAAAAAGAGCATTATTTGAAATTGTCAATTAAAAGAGGCTGCAGCTTTCTGCCTGTGAAAGTTATCAAGTCAATCAAGGAAACTCAAAACTCTATTTTGCAATAAGGGTAAAGAGCATCTTATTTCCTCTTTCCTCTCCCTTAAATAACTGTGTTAAAATCATCAGGGTTATTGTTAGTAGTGGAGGATAGGAGTAGAGAACCAGGAGTTTGGCATACAGAGAGTATTCCCACGCAGACACAGCGAGAGTTAACATGGTAAAGTCAGTACAATTTTAAAAAGAATTTGAACAAGATCTCTCGCTCTCTTTCTCTCTCTGTCTCTTTCTCTCTCTCTCTCACACACACACAGGTATATACACACACATATAATGCATTGTATTCAAAGAAAAGCTGTTCAAATTAATGTCATGGGATACTAATGTCATTAAATCTTACTAAGCAAAAGCTATTTTTTGGAAGAAACTAATTTTGACTCAAATTTAAACAAAGAAATATTCTTTGTGTTGGAATAGGGAGGGTGCAGAGAGGAAATTCTTAATAAAAATTGGGACTATCAGGAGAGAGATAACCCTAGTCTCATAAGGGCACTGACAAACACATAAATATCACTTAGCTGGGCAGGATATGGCTGCAAAGTAATAGTGATGAAAGTGACACACTATGAAACAATTATTATTATTCATATAATGAACTAATTCAGTATAACATATTGAAATACCCTTGAGGTGGTAAGCGGTATTAGAGATTTGGATAAGAACATTTGATTTTAAAAACCCTAAAATGCTTTGCTTCATGTCTTTCATTAAACAAGTGAAGATACCTGTGGTGTACAATGACTTGTTCAATCCATAACTAGTTAGCTATCAAGCCTCTAGTCCAGTGCTACTTTTATAACACCCATCAAATCCCAGAAGCCCCCATCATTAGTCCATCTTCCCTTTTGTGGCAATGGGCCACCTGGTAGTAAATGTTTCTCTGTATTACTAAGAATTCTGAGGCCGTAACAGACGCGCCTAGGAACAGTGACTCAGGAAGCAACCAAGATCTGAACTCAGGAGATGCAGGACAGAGCACCTCAGGAATCACTTCTGCCCTAACTCTCACTAGACTTTTGCTTATGTATCTTCTTGACTCCATATTTCACAAGAGTAAGAGTCACATCTCATGGAAGATGCTAGCCTAGAATTAGGAAACAGAGAGGCCAACAGCATTCTGGTTAAACATTTACATATTCAAGACTACCAGAAATGATTACTTTAGGGATATTTATTACTGAGTGGACAGAAGAAAAATGACTTCAGTGAAAGATGACTTTTTAAAGTAATTAGAGGGGACATTTCCATAACAGGGAGTAGCAGTAATTAGGAATAAATACATATATCATCTTGGGAACACCTCTTGACAGACAGATAATTACCTGGGAAAAGTCTTGCTAGATGCTATCAGACTTTATAAAGTTGAACCAGATTTAATTATGTCAACCACACAGTGAAAAATAGAAGGAAGTCAGGAAAAAGCCAGTAAATAAAAATAAGACCATTTTATGGCACAGGGTATTACCTGTAATTAGATTTTCCCAAAGGAAAATTGTCAAATAGCCAAATAAGCAAATATACAAAAGAAAAAAAAAAAAAAAAAAAGAAATGGAAACAAAAGAAGAAGAAAAAAATCTCTCTGAATAGCCTGTGACAACTGACATAAATGAAATGAACAAATACAAACAAATCTATGGATTTTTGAAATACTATAAAGATTATATCCTGCTTATAAAAACAGAAAGATTCAGAGATAATAAAACAAATGCATATAAATTAATGAAATTCAAAAACAAAATATTTTCAGTGGTTATGAGCAGACTTCAAATGTTTGGACCTCTAAGAAAACTGCTTTTGGCTTCTTTTTATTATTTTAAGATTTTTTTTTCCATTATATGACATTTCTTTTCATAAGCACCTTATCTTAATTGCAAACAGAGCAGTGAAAACGAATTTAAATTCTTCTCTGAGATCACTTCCTGGATTCTGCTTTGCTGGTTCTTAGCTCTACTTGTTATGGCCTCATAGCTCCATAGAGTTTCATAATGTTGATTAACAAAATAATTTCACAGAGGCAAAAAACTTTATTCTATTCACTAAAATAAACATTATTCAAGTACTTTATGAAAAAAAAGATCATCCTCTTCATACATTTCATCCTGTCATGACAATTCATTAAGAGTTACCAATAAAGAGAATTTGTCCTCTGAAAATAGTTCAGAAAAAAGAAATTTATCATAATAACTAACAGGCTTGATTCTGAAGGTTTACAAGAGCCTAACTTACCTGCTGAATAAATGATAGTCATGAAAAGCAGGCAGAATATTTAAAAGGCAACGTGTTCCAACAAGCTGGTATTTCATAATAATATTTGCTCTTTTTATTTTAACATTTTTCACAGGACCTTGTTCAGTTATGGGCTAAATAGTCTAAAATTTTGTAAAAATGTGATCAATAACTTTTTCTTCTCTGGAGTATTGGATCCTTCAAAAATCTTTAAATTAACATAGTGACATATGAAGAAATTTCCAAAATATTCACAAAATATACATCCCATGCATTTATAGCCCATTTAACCTCAATATTTATTGCATCTGTTTAGAAACAAACACATTCTCCAATGCTTTTGGGAAAAAAAAAAGGGAAAGAAAACCACTAAGTAATCTATTATGATTTATATTCAATTTCAGTATACTCAACTTATAAAGTTCAAATAATTCTCTTTCTTTGAATTCAGCTTGGATATGTATATACAAGGTAATATACATACCTTGGGTATGTATAAAGGTAGAATTCTTTCTTATTTTATGCCACTTAGATTTGGTGAAAGAGAAGCAAAGCATCACATTATTGTTTTACAGTTTGGACTTTGAGTTCCTCAGCTTGCTAATTCAAGTAGGAATTCTAAGCAGACGATGACCAGGCAGAGGATATTACTTTTAGAGGCTCACTAAATAAATAGCTGCCACATTAGAAAGAAAACTACATCAGATGGTCATGACTAATGTTCAGTTTCCAGTAAGTGCTAGCCCAAGAACTCATGCTAGCTCCTGAATTTCATTTTGTGCCACAGAAATGCAATGCCCCATAGGAGATTAGCTGTGGTGCAGGCTTGCAGGCTAATGAACTCATAACTACTAAGTTTGCCATAATAACAAATATTAAGCTTCACTGATGTATTTTTCAATTTTCAGTTAACACTGTAGTTCAAAAACATATTGTCTCCCCAAGCAGAAATTCACAAATGTTCGTACTTGATATTTGTTGTTTTACCTTTACAAGGACTCATATATTTTCTTGACTTCTGTTGTTTCACAAAATACAATTGTATACTTTGTTCTCAGAGCCCAGGATAGTCCAGTTTTAAAAATCCTTATGGTTCAATTCAGAAAATTGAACTGACAGTTCAATTCATTCAATGAAAGTTTGGACACCTACCGTGTACCTGATTCTATAGCTAATTTTTAACAACTGGAATAGATTAGTGCTCCCTTGATGTAAGCCTGCTAAAGGAGTTAATATGGTTACAAGGTCAGGTTATTTGAGTTTAAAAGGTCCAAGGGAAAAAAAAAAATCACCTTACTTTTGCAAAGCCTGAGTTTGACAAAAGCCTTGGAACACTGTGTCTTCCTAATGTGAACGGGAGGCTCTTAGTTGCCTGTCTTCTAAACTACCGTGTCCCTGTGGGTTTCAAGGGTCTAATATGTCTGTACTTCATAAAAGCATGCTTTCCCAAGCATCTCTGTGTCTTGTTGACATGAAAGAAAGCAATGCCGTGTATGTGTGCATCCCAAGGCCCCTTTTAGGTCTAAATTTCTATACTGTATAGTATCCATAACTAAGAAATAGACACTTCGTAGTTAACAATCATAACTTTTTGTTCACATATTTTAAAACTCAATAAACAGCCTGGGAAATTTTGTTGTAGTTTCCAAAGCATCCATCATGGTGGTGAGTACATAGAAAACTCCCAAGAAGCTTTATTAGATTGATTAAAAGAACATTTCTACAGTTTTATCTGAGCTCTAAAATAGAATTTCTGAGATTTATAAACCAATATAAATATTTAAGAGAGAGTACAGAGGCCCTAAAATGCTAAGCACCTCAGGACTTTACTTTAGAATTTTACATTATCAAGCCTGATTTTTCACTGTTTTCACACAACTTAGGAAATAAATAAGAAAATCTATGCTTTATTTAATAGGATAAACTATATCCAGAGCAAGAATTAGGGCTCAGTCCTGTTAAGAACAAAGAAAAATTCACCGGATTTGCCAACCACATATTTCCTTTCAGAGATTAAGGAAAATGTAAGTGATTTAGGCTATGAATACATCAAATCATCTCTTTTCCGGTCCATACACCTCAGCCTTCATGGGTGAAGATCTCTCATGTACGTGATGAAGAGAAGGAAATCTCCACCTGTAGCAGGAACCCAACACCACTCTCTCAGATATTTACAAGGTATGGGAAGTTACAACCTTTCTACGTATCCATATACATATTTCCTGAAATAGGCATGGTCTATACATATAGAGACTCTTTTATTAACATATATGTCTGTTATACTACTCTGGTGATTTTCCACATTTCAAATTTTTCATTTATAAATAGAAATATTACCTTTCTTGCTTCTTTTATCATCTTCCGAATGGTTTCCTTAATTGTAAGTAGTTGTGCTCTTGGTGGATGAAAGAGGAGGTCAATTTGGGTACCCCTTAAGAGTCCAGGCATCACATATGGCCAGCCCAAGTCAAGATTTGGAGCTTCCACATCAGACTCAACAGGCCAGTAAGTCCCTGAAGATGAGGTATCATCGCAGGAATTATCAGTACCATATGCTGTGCTTTGTGCCACTTTTTGAACATTTTTCAAAATATAATTAATTTCTTCCTCGGCTAGAAAGTCTGACACTCGTTCCTTGGCAAGAAATTCTTGGTATGCATCTAACCCCTGTTCAATCAGTGTGTCCACAGCTACTCGATACCATTCCTTGTAGTGAGGTTCAATGTAATTGTCTAATTTACATTCGTCATTCAAGGAGGAAAGCATTGATGAGTTCTCCATGCTTGCAAACCTTTGACAATGGCACTTTCAAATGCCCATTCGTGCAGGGATGAGAGGTATCTGGGTATTTAAAAAGAAGGAAATCAAGATCAGTTAGAATTCTGTAATCAAATGTTTCATAATCCATGTCAACTGTTATTTTTACATTTACTCATAAAAATGAGTACCAGTAGCTCAATATGACATCCAAAGTGGCAATAATAATACCATAATTCACATATCTATCACAAAGAAGCTAAACAGAATCCCATTCACAGACTGCTAGCTGATATTCCTTTTCCAAGTTACCTCTAACCTTAGTTTCTCATCTAAGGAAATACACCTTCCTTTTCTGATATCCAGAAAGTCCATCCTTCTGAACTTTAATCTGGGATTACACATGGTGTGATCAGTTTCTTTTTGGTTTTAAAATATTTTAAAATAGAATTAGAAGAAAACCAATGCCTGGCCAGTCATTTAGATAAATCTTACTGATTACTTGTTATTCATATATCCTGATGAAATATAAAAAGCACAGAACACTTGTTTTCCAGGAACTTGTTAATTAGATGAAGAGGCAAAATGTACACACAAAACTGTTTGTTACCACTTTGAACAAAGACATATATTGCTAAGGGCCAAAATGAGTACTGTCTGTAGTCAATGCTTTCAGAATAAAAGTAGAGATCAATATGGAGTAAAAGAGTTATGGATAGCCTTGCACAGGAGGTGGGCTTCAGGTGAACCTGAAGCAATGAGTAAGAATATCATCAGGTGGAAAGAAGGAATATTTTCATCCCACATAAAAATGTAAAACATAAGAAAAGCACAGAACAGGTATGTGCTTGGTACATTCAAGAGTTAATTAAAAAACAAACAAACAAAAAAAAACCTTGGTCTGCTGGAAATTAGGATCCTTGTATTAGGGGTAGGAGATTAAGTTGAATAGACAAAATGGAGCCAGGTGTGGAGGGCCACTGGCGACTGTTGTGATTCAGCAAAACTTGTGTTTAAAACAATTAGTCTGGCAGCATCAGGGGAGTGGAGGAGAGACAAGTAGCTAGGAGAGTCTTTCAGAGTTCAAACTCTCAGTGAGGACGTGACAAGAATATTCAAGTGATGGTTCAAAGCATGAACTCCTGAAATTTGATGGCTTGACAACATACAGGTGATAAAAAAAATTCAGGACATCAAAGACAATTCAGATTTCTCATAGGAATTAAAATCTGCCTATCTGAGCTCATGCCCCATCCCTCATGCCCACAAAATGTTATCTGTTCCATAATTCCCTGCATGAGATACTGGACTGGACCTTATCTCAATCAAATAAGGGACTTTCCAGGCTTTTGAAGTCAGGATCTTCATTGTGTGGATTCGAACAAAGTACAACCCTATGATGTGCTACAAGCACAAAAGGGCTTATTTGACCAAAAACATCTTTGTCAGTGGCCGTGCCCTAGTTTACAATTTTCCACTTCACTCAGACTTTTTGGTCTCAGGTTTACCAAAAATTAAATCTGATTTGGGAGGGTAACTCAGGAAGCCATTACCATTTATTAACTCCTTACCTGAAAATATGTAACAAGAGTCACTACTCATAGACAGAAGTCATGAAGGAATGGACAATAAATAGGGTTGTAAGTTCTGCTGGGGGAGAAAAGATCAGAAAAAGATCCAGCATATAGGAAGGCAGAGATTAGGAGTGAGGAAGATACAGGGTACCTTATGTTACTATTTTAGCGCAGATAAGCCTATGTCCATCCCTAGGCTCAGAGTTTTTACAGAGAAAATCTAGCAGTAACAAAAGCCTAAAGAGTAAATCTGATACAAAAATAAAAACAGAACATGTCCCTTTCAGTCTCCTGGAGGGCCCTCAGCTTGAGCCATAATTTGATCCAGGCCAAGGAGACTGAACCTGTCCCTGGGTCCCAAGACCATCAGGCTGTGCAATGTGGCATCTGAGTTCTGGGCAATACCATCTTCCTGCCCCACATGGTATTATGGTGGAGCTTTGGGTAACACACTCTCACTCCTCCATGGGCAGAAGGAGGAACAAATACCAAGCTGTCTACTCATGTGAGAGATACGGTATGAAGAAGTAAACTTTGTTTCTTTTATTACCTAATTACATTTAACTTAATCTATTGACATGCACCAGGAAGCCAATGAGGAAACTTTCATAAATGTCTCAATCTTGTATAAGGTGCCATCTTCTTTCGAATGACATTTTATTTGAGTCCAGTGGTTCTCAACCGGGGAGATTTGACCCCACCCCCATCCCAAACAAGAACAATGTCTGGAGATGTTTTTAATTATAAGGATTTGTGGGGAGGGTGCTACTGGCATTCAGTGTGTAGGGGCCAGGGATGCACAGGACAGCCACCCACGGTAAGGAATTCTCTGGTCCAAAATGTCAACAGTGCCAAGGCTGAGAACTCTTCATTAAGTTGCGTACTTCCTATGCATGATATCATACTACTAATTGATGACTTTTTGGTGTTCATTACAGTTCTCTTTGGCACATAACACTCATTTCTAACAAAGAAATAAGGTTTTTATTTGCTTGAGAAGATCAATACATTTGATGAAAGTATAGTTCCCTAAGGTTGAGTGAGGTGTGGTTCTCACTTGATAATTCCAGTCCATGAAGGGACAAATATCCAGTGATGACATGAAAATCACACAGCTTATCTGTAATTGTTAAAAACAGTAGGTAACTTCTGATTGTTCATAACAATCCCAAGTTTTTTGAGCACTCATTTTTAAACTTTTAAAACTTAACTTTTGAATTCCTATAACTTATGATGTTAACTGCCTATGACTTATCTGGAAATTAAAATGCATAAAAACTATATTCATTTCTTAGCTTTACCTACGCATATATATACTCTGCAACTTTAAAAAATTTATTGTTGAACTATGTGTAAGCTGAGATATCATAAAGATTGGAGGGATTAGGAAAGTAAAATAAAACTAGGAGGATAAAGTGGAAAGTTAATTATGAAGGAAAAAACAATTGAAAATGAGAAAAAAGCAAAACACTACAGGACTAATCAAATAGCAAAGCCAGAAATGATGCAGAAAAACACACCAAAGGAAAAATACAACAGCCATAAGCACTGAAGCTGAGATATGATTTATAAGGGTTAAGAAACAAATACACTTGATTTGTCCTGCTGGAGAGAGGCTATCTTTCAATGTCTAGAGATATCCATTTATTGCAAGAGGTGTTTACAAGGGATACTTATAAAGGAGCCATCTACAAACAAATTTCAATGGAAGAGAGCAAGGTAATGGCACCTACATAAACAGCTACTGCAATAAAATAGCACCAGTATTTAGTTATAGACTTAATATAATACTTTCAAGAGTTCAATTATTAAATATTGGAAGGGCTATAATTGAGGATAAAATGAATTGGGTGTACCTTTAAACATACAAAAAGCATTATTTAATTCATAACCATTAAAAACTCCTAGAAAGTATATCCTTTCAACATACAGGATAGAGTTAATAAGTAGAGAAAAATAAAATCTTGCCATGATATGAAAGCTGAGCAGAGTGCTAGGCTCGGCTGCTTTTTAAGTGACTCAGTCCAGAAAAAGAGCCTTGGAAAATACAGGATTCAACTCCAGGCCCCAAACCACTACACACTGCATTTGATATCAAACCTTTAGTGTGACTTGAGGGAAGTATAAATTCCAAATGTTAAATCTGTAAACACAAAAGCTATAAACAAGGTATAAAAGAATAGATTTCAGTGCACGTGCCACTCTGAAAAACAGTTTGGCAGGTTCATTTATAAAACTGCATATAAATACACAACTAACACACGAGGCAAAAATTGCACGCCTGGGGTTGATCCCAGAGAAATGAAAACTTATCTTCACACAAAAACTTGTACATGGGGCTTCCCTGGTGGCGCAGTGGTTGAGAGTCCACCTGCCCATGCAGGGGACACGGGCTCGTGCCCCAGTCCGGGAGGGTCCTGCATGCCGCAGAGCGGCTGGGCCCGTGGGCCATGGCCGCTGGGCCTGCGCGTCCCGAGCTTGTGCTCCGCAATGGGAGAGGCCGCGGCGGTGAGAGGCCCGCGTACCGCAAAAAAACAAACTTGTACATTAATGTTCATAGCAGCTTTATTAATAATAGCTCTAAACTGGAAACAGCTCAAATGGCCTTTGCAGGTGAATATTATACAAACTGTGGTACCCTCAGACCACGGAACATTAGTCAGCTATACAATAAACCAACTTCTGATGCCTGCAGCAACCCGGATGAACCTCACGAGAATTATGCTGGGTGAAAAAAGCCAACTCCCAAAGATTCCACACTGCATGATTTCATTTATAAAACAGTCTTGAAATGACAAAGTTATAAAAATGACCAGATTAGTGAATGCCAGGGGATAAAGAAGGGGTGGATGTGGCTATAAAAGGGCAACAAGGGGCATTTTTGTGGTGATGGAAACTTTCTGGATCTTGACGATATCCACGTCAATATACTGGGTGTGATACAGAATGACTGTTTTTGCAAGATGCAACCACTGAGGGAAACTGGGTAAAAGATAACAACGAATTCCTCTGTATTATTATTTCTCTCAACTTCATGTGAATCTACAATTGCCTCAAAACAAATTATACTGATGAGCAATTTCATCTGCCTTGAATAGAAAGCAAAAACAAAAACAACACATAGCTGGGAGGGTGAGAGCTTGTGTGCAGGCTCACACCACCAGGTTCAAAGCCTGCTTCCCAAATTACAGTAAGTCCCCTACATAACGAACCTTCAAGTCGAAGATGCAAACGTGGGTTCCGTCAACATCAGGCATGAGTGAAATTGCAGCTTGCCTTCTGATTGTGTTAGCTGGGTACCTAGGCTAACTTTGGACTTAACGAACAAATTGGACTGAGGAATACACTCTCGGAACAGAACTCGTTCATATGTAGAGGACTTACTGTATTGCGAAGCTCTTGGACAAGTGGCCTATGTCCACAAGCCTCAGTGTGTGTTTGTTACCGAATGCAAGTTCATGTTCCTGACCCCCAGTGAGGCCAATCAAACTGAAACATCAGAGTTTGGAGCAGGGAAAGGCTTATTGCAGGGCCCAGCAAGGAGAACTGGCGGCTTGGGTGGCTCACGCTCAAAAACCCCGAGGTCCCCACAGGGTTCCAGCAAAGCATTTGTAAAGGCCAGGTGAGGGAGGGACATCTCAGGGAATGTGGTCATCTGAGGCACAGCTCTCTGACTGGTTGATGGTGAGGTACCAAGGTGGTGTCACAAGCGTTAACAATATCAGTCCTTAGGCTCCAATAGGTCTAGGGACTATATGGTCATGGTCATCAAGTAGTTAATTTCTTCTATTTGGTCGTGGTTTTTAACATCTGAAAAACTCAGGAAATATGAGATGCTACTATTGGGGGGTACTTCAGAGAGGAACTAAAGGAGAAGATAATGGGGTCTGTCCCAGGAAGGCCCCATAGGGTCCTACTCAGTTACATGTTAGTGGCATTAGGTCATTCTAAGGAATAAATGAGGTAATACCCTTAAAATATTTAGCTTTTATCATAATTATTATTATACTACTATTGGTATTTTACGTTTTAACAATCTGTTAGAGTATAAACACTATAAAGATACAAAAATCGTTTGTTCACAAGAGTCTTTTAGGATTCAAAAAAAGGTAGTGTTTTCTGTCATCCCATTAATAATGTTATGCACTGTTTTGTCAACTGCAGTATTAAGCAAACAGCCAAACCTAGTCTCCATTTGTTTATGGTTTCTGATCTAAGAAAACTCATTGAAAAGACTTCTGAAATAAGAGGTCAGTGGAAAAATGCTCCAAGGAGAAATTACAAGCTTCTTAAATGACAGATAGTCTGAGGTTATGATTATTTCATGTGCAAGCAGCTGGCCCCAAATCAGGACTTTGACCGAAAAATACCAAACAGATCAGAGTTGCCAGTGTCTTTGAGGTCCTTTTCCCAACTTCCATCTTAGGCTGTTCCTATTCAACTATTGAATGCTGTTATGAATTCAATTGTGTCCTCCAACAAAATATGTTTAAGTCCTAACCCTCAGTACCAGTGAATGTGATCTTATTTGGAAATAGGGTCTTCTTTGTAAGATACAGGACATAGACAAATACACAGGGAGAACTCCAAATGAGGACAGAATAAGAGATTGGAATGCTAAGGATTTCTGGCAACACCAGAGCTAAGAGAAAGCCACCGACAGACTAACCCCTAGAGCCTTCTAAGAAAATGAGGTTCTGAGGAAACCTTGATTTCAGAGTATTAGCCTCTAGAACTGTGAGAGAATAAACTATTGTTTCAGGACAAAATTTGTGGTAGTTATAACAATACAAGGAAGCTAATATAAACACACATAGGATTGTCTTTATTTGTAAACCTTAAAGAATGTAAAATAAAGGAACTTAATAAAAAATTAATTTACCCTCCACAAGTAATTTCAAGTGTTTTTCTAGTTTATGTGGTATTATAAAACCAGTTCTCTGACATAACTTCAATGTTAGGCAAATTTCACTAAGGGACATTTTATAGTCTTTCAAATATTGAGGAAAAAATGCCTCATATCATTCTTTTTTTGGGGGGTGAGAACTGACTCTATGATGTGTATCAAAATGTCTACTTACAGGGCTTCCCTGGTGGCGCAGTGGTTGAGTGTCCGCCTGCCGATGCAGGGGACACGGGTTCATGCCCTGGTCTGGGAAAATCCCACATGCCGCAGAGCGGCTGGGCCCGTGAGCTACGGCCGCTGAGCCTGCGCGTCCGGAGCCTGTGCTCCGCAACGGGAGAGGCCACAGACCACAACAGTGAGAGGCCCGCGTACCGCAAAAAAAAAAAAAAAATATATATATATATATGTCTACTTACAGAAGATGAGAACATGTTTTATAAAGGATTGTTTCAGAACATCCCTCTCTTATAAAATCATAATCTATGGTGGACCACTGTTCAAAATCATATATCTCTTCTTCGTTCAAATTTGTACCTGCCAAGATAAGTTTGACTTTGATAATCAGAAATTTAAGATGACAATTAAAACATTAAAGAAGTTACTGTTAAATTAAAAATTCACTATAATACTGAAGCTGCCAAGGACAATCTGATATCTAATTTCGGCATCCAAATGTATTAGGAGATTCTAAGCTGGCTTCATAATAACACTTAAAACAAAATGGTCCAGTATCCAAGAGCACAGGTCACAGGCTTCCACAGAGCAGGCCAAGGAATACATGCCTGCGTGGCACATGCAATCAGAGTGTGGGTGTAGATGTCTCCATACGTGGGTCACCTACAGAATCACCCATCTTATCAAACTCATGAAAAGCTCAAAACTAAGCAGCTCCAACTCATTTTATAAATCCCAAATGAGAATTCCATTTGCTCAATATCTAATCATTTATTAGTTTCCTTAATCTCTTTTAATTGGGGATAGAATGATGATCACTTTCACATCAAAATAATTGCAGGGTTTGTTTATATTGGGTGCTCTTCAATATATTTGCACCCCCAGTCTAAACTATAGTTCAAATGTAAGAAAATAAAGGCCACCAATTTATGTTAATGACATTAAAACATAATCCTTCACTACCATTTGGAAGGATTTATTGAGTAATTCCTGTAAAGAAATTTGTAGGAAAAAGAATAAACACTTTACTGAGAGAACGTATACTTAATAGTCAAACTGCAGAGGATTACTCTATGCATGGCTTAAAATGCAAGAGAAATTAGAGTAAAATTACTTTCTGACCAATATCTAACCTGTTCCTGAACTGTGTTTTATTATGATATTAGTACACCAGAAGCTCCAATGGATGAAACAAGGTCATCCTGATGGGTTGTAACTTGTGCCAAAACGATCCATCTCCGCCTGATCCTGATCAATGTGTGTAACAACCATTTGGACCAATAAATAGAAAAACATTGATACAGTTTATGGAATTGAACAGTAGCATATATATTAGATGCCAGAATCAATATTCAAAATGACTTCAAAAGGATCTTAAGTAGTGAAATATAAATTTTATTTAAATTTAATAAATCAACTGGATAGGATTAAACTCAATAAAATAAATTTTAAAGTTTGAATTTACATTTAAAACTAGCTATACAAGTATAGGATGGAGGAAGGTTTGGGAGCAGATTATGTCACAAAGAATAGTTGAATAATTGGAATGTTTAGTCCAAAGAGAACACAAAGATAGGGCATATTAGGGTAGTCTTTAGTTACAAGAAATGGTGAAGCAGAATTATTTTAAAGGCAAATGACAAATCACAAGTTGGCTCAGTGACCCAGAGTGGGAAAGATGGCCCAGGATTTGACTTCTGCTCTGCCACATACTGGTTGTTAAGACCTAGGTCTTCATTATTTCAGGGCTCCAAACCTCGTGTTCCTCACCAGGAAAATGGGTAAAATAACAGTACTGATAGCAAAGGGTTTCTATAAAGACTAAATGAGATTAAAGCTTTACTCTATATCAGCCATAAAAACTGCTAAAAATGGTGAGGTAGTCATATAGGAAGGAGTTTTATTTAGTAATAAGGCTCTATTTTTCTCTTTCTTACTGAGAACCCTCTCTCTGTATGTAATCACACAGGGGACATATTTTTGGATAGAGTCTTATAATGTTTCACAAATTGGCTTCCTGGGGGACCCTTTGCTTTAAAATTTTAAGATGATGCTTATTTGGCCTTCTGAAGAGACCTGGGATACCCACAAACTCACGAACTTTGTTTGGAAGCAAGGAAGTGGTTAGCAAAGCGTTTCTTAGGCGTAACAAAGACCTGCCTACTATGCCCTGTCCTGGATTCTCCAGAGTCAGCCTTCACAGTTTAGCTTCATTCTTTTGAAGTTAAATAAACAACATTATACACAAATGCAAAACAAATGAACAAAAAAACCCAAGAAAGTCAGAAGGTGTCTCTAGTAGTTTTAATAGCAGGCAAAAATACTTCTGTTATGATGCTATATGGACAAGAAGCAGGCTACCAAACTACATAAGAGCAAAATTGTAACTAAAGAAAATTCATCCAAAACCAAAAGGAAACACACACATAAAAATGAGCGTGCTTGTCTTAGAGTGGTGGTTCTATGGGTGATGTTTTAAAACTTCTTTACACGTTTCTGTATTTGCCAGATGTGTATCAATGAATATGTATTGTTGGCACTGGGGAAAAAGAAAGTTGATAAAAGAAGTATGCCAACAGTTATTTTTGACTTTAGAATGTCCTCCTCTTTTTTTCAGTCATGTGCTAAGTTGACTGTAATAGGTAATTTAAAACTCTGCATATAATAATTATTAGACTCTGCAGTCTAATAATTATTACAAAGCAACACATGAAAAAGTACAAAATGTCCAGAAAATAAAGCTATGGTCACAGGGACCACAAAGAAAAAACTAAAATTAAACTAACTCCATGTGGTTAACGAGGTCTTACTAAGTAGCTCAGAGATGCACAGTGTCATCCCCAACTCTCAGGGGTCAGGACCAGATCCAGGGCAAGGAGTGCCACAGCACTCGTGGCACCTGTTATCACATCTGATGCATCAATTAAAGGCCTTATTCACTATACCTCCTTCGCTAGACTAGGAGCTCTGGGATAGAGGAGACTCTCTGTTTAGTACACTCATTAATGCTCAGGATGGACATAATTGTTAAATAATAAGCTAATCACATACTGCCTTAATAACTCAAAGTAAGAGAATGAGAGTTGATTAAAGTATGATAGGTCAAAAATTGCCAAAATATAATTTTTTTAATAAAGCAATAATACCCATGCAGAACTTTTAAAGATAGAAGCAACTACTTGTTTA
The DNA here is from genome assembly GCF_003031525.2 of Neophocaena asiaeorientalis asiaeorientalis. Classification (NCBI taxonomy): domain Eukaryota; kingdom Metazoa; phylum Chordata; class Mammalia; order Artiodactyla; family Phocoenidae; genus Neophocaena; species Neophocaena asiaeorientalis. The sequence continues at coordinate 27,324 of NW_020174103.1, read as the reverse complement.
TATTAACTAGAGGTTAATTTTTTGACAATACAAAATATTACCCATTTGTAAAGCACTTCTAAGAAAATAATTAGAAACCCAGTGACTGCAGTAAGTCATTAGATAAATCCAGATATCTCTATCAAAAAACACAAACACTTATTTCAAATGAGCACTTTGTCAGGAGAATGGAGATGTTAATCAAGTGTCACTTGGGGATTCTAACAAAAATTTGTATTTGGAAATGTTTAATTATGTTGAAGTCATTCTGAAAACGGTTTCTGTTCATTTAACATCTTTACTAGAGTATAATTGCTTTACAATGGTGTGTTAGTTTCTGCTGTATAACAAAGTGAATCATCTATATATATACATATATCCCCATATCCCCTCCCTCTTGTGTCTCATTCCCACCCTCCCTATGCCACCCCTCTAGGTGGTCACAAAGCACCGAGCTGATCTCCCTGTGCTATGCAGCTGCTTCCCACTAGCTATCTATTTTACACTTGGTAGTGTGTATATGTCAATGTGACTCTCTCACTTCGTCCCAGCTTACCCTTTCCCCTCCCCGTGTCCTCAAGTCCGTTCTCTACATCTGTGTCTTTATTCCATTCCTGCCCATAGGTTCATCAGAACCATTTCTTTTTTTTTTTTAGATTCTATATATATGTGTTAGCATACAGTATTTGTTTTCCTCTTTCTGACTTACTTCACTCTATATGACAGACTCTAGGCCCATCAACCTCACTACAAATAACTCAATTTTGTTTCTTTTTATGGCTGAGTAATATTCCATTGTATATATGTGCCACATCTTCTTGATCCATTCATCAGTCGATGGACACTTAGGTTGCTTCCATGTCCTGGCTATTGTAAATAGTGCTGCAGTGAACATTGTGGTACATGTCTCTTTTTGAACTATGGTTTTCTCAGGGTATATGCCCAGTAGTCGGATTGCTGGGTCATATGGTAGTTCTAGTTTTAGTTTTTTAAGGAACCTCCATACTGTTCTCCATAGTGGCTGTATCAATTTACATTCCCACCAACAGTGCAAGAGGGTTCCCTTTTCTCCACACCCTCTCCAGCATTTATTCTTTGTAGATATTTTTTATACACCTGTTCCATTAGGAAGGAAAAGAACAAATTTTCAAATGCATAAGATGCTAGAAATATATTGGGTTTTTTTTGTTGTTGTTTTGTTTTGTTTTTTGCAGAACGCGGGCCTCTCACTGTTGTGGCCTTTCCCGTTGCGGAGCACAGGCTCTGGACGTGCAGGCTCAGCGGCCATGGCTCACAGGCCCAGCCGCTCCGCGGCATGTGGGATCTTCCCAGACAAGGGCACGAACCCATGTCCCCTGCATCGGCAGGCAGACTCTCAACCACTGCGCCACCAGGGAAGCCCTCTTTGTAGATTTTTTGATCATGGCCATCTGACCGGTGTGAGGTGATAGATCATTGTAGTTTTGATTTGCATTTCTCTAATGATTAGTTATGTTGAGCATCCTTTCATGTGTTTATTGGCAATCTGTTATCTTCTTTGGAGAAATGTCTATTTAGGTCTTCTGACCATTTTTGGATTGGGTTTCTGTTTTCTTGATATTGAGCTTCATGAGCTGCTTGTATATTTTGTAGATTAATCCTTTGTCAGTTGCTTTGTTTGCAAATATTTTCTCCCATTCTGAGGGTTGTCTTTTCGTCTTGTTTACGGTTTCCTTTGCTGTGCAAAAGCTTTGAAGTTTCATTAGGTCCCATTTGTTTATTTTTGTTTTCATTTCCATTTGTCTGGGAGGTGGGTCAAAAAGTATCTTTCTGTGATATGTCAAAGAATGTTCTTCCTATGTTTTCCTCTAAGAGTTTTATAGTGTCTGGCCTTACATTTAGGGCTTTAATCCATTTCGAGTTTATTTTTGTGTATGGTGTTACGGAGTGCTCTAATTTCATTCTTTTACATGTAGCTGTCCTGATTTCCCAGCACCACTTATTGAAGAGGCTGTCTTTTCTCCATTGTATATTCTTGCCTCCTTTATCAAAGATAAGGTGACCATATGTGTGTGGGTTTATCTCTGGGCTTTCTATCCTGTTCCATTGATCTATATTTCTGTTTTTGCGCCAGTACCCTATTGTCTTGACTACTGTAGCTTTGTAGTATGGTCTGAAGTCAGGGAGCCTGATTCCTCCAGCTCCATTTTTCTTTCTCAAGATTGCTTTGGCTATTCAGGATCTTTTGTGTTTCCATACAAATTGTGAAATTTTTTGTTCTAGTTCTGTGAAAAAATGCCATTGGTAGTTTGATAGGGATTGCACTGAATCTGTAGATTGCTTTGTGTAGTGTAGTCATTTTCACAATGTTGATTCTTCCAATCCCAGAACATGGTATATCTCTCCATCTGTTTATACCATCTTTAATTTTAAAGTTTAAAGTCTTGTGTTTTTCAACGGAAATAGTGATACAAATTAGCTGTAAAGCATGACTTACTTCACCTCTGTTATTAATGTCAGTTATATTATTTAATGGATTTATTTCAGCAGGAAGGAATGATTCATTCTCTGTTTAAATGAATTATGATTACAGACGTTTGGTATATCATTAAGGTGAAACTGGCATTGACGATATATTCCAGAGCAGCCTGGAGAAGTTTAAAAGTCCACATTTTTTTTTTAACAGCGTGATAAAACACAGCAGTGTGAGGCTTCTGATTGTCCAATAAATTATCCTGTTACAAAGCCAGATTATGGTTTCGAGCAGTATGTAAATCTCTCCATTCTAAAGGTACGTAAAACTTGTGTGAGTCACTTGGTGGCCGTCTGGGTTATCAGACCAACTGGGGTGTCACAGGGCTTGTGCTCAAGTGACCCTTATTTTACTTAATAACGACCCCAAAGCAAGAGGAGTGAAGATGGCAATTCGGAAACGCCAGAGAGAGGATGTAAAATGCTTCCTTTGAGTGAAAAGGCGGAAGCTCTGTACTTTTCATCAGGAAAGAAAAAAAGGTGTGTGCTGAGGCTGCTGAGATCCACGGGCTTAGTAGTACAAGATTAGCACTTTCTTCTAGATACCTTGAGATATTTACGAGAATGCATCCACTTTAGGAAGAAGCTAGAGCCATGTGGCTGACAGGGTCTTGGTGCTCCAGCTGGGTGTCAGGCCTGAGCCTCTGAGGTGGGAGAGCCGAGTTCAGGACACTGGTCCAGCAGAGACCTCCCGGTCCCACGTAATATCAAACGGCCAAAGCTCTCTCAGAGATCTCCGTCTCAACACTAAGACCCAGCTCCACTCAAAGACCAGCAAGCTACAGTGCTAGACACCCTATGCCAGACAACTAGCAAGACAGGAACACAGCCCCATCCAATAGCAGAGAGGCTGCCTAAAATCATAATAAGCTCACAGACACCCCAAAACACACCACCAGATGTGCTTAGCTAGTTACATCACAGTTGAAATAAAGTGATCCTCTTTTAATTTCTCCCAGAAATTCCCCCTAAAAACATGTGATTGGAAAACTAGCCCATAAGCTTCTTCATTGGCTCCTCTCACTTGTTTATAAAACAATTGCACACTTAGAAATTAGTTAATCAGGTCTAAATAAAGAAACACATTTTTTAAATGTGTAAAATGCTGCTGGATTTGTATAATGGATTCTAGGTCTTGTGGATTTCAGGGAAACAGTAACCTGAGTTCCCTGTGATCTCTCTTTTTAACTGTGCTTTAATCCCTCTGACCGTGGTTCTAACCCGGAAAACTGTAATGACAAGCAATCCCTACAACAATGTACATTTTCAAGTGGAAAGACCCTGGCACTGCTCTGAAGGTGTGTTATCACTGGTTACATTATCAAAAGCTATCTTCTCTGTGCTTCAGTTGTAACCATCCTCTGTACAAATCAAGAAAGTCATTCACATGTATGTATACATGTGAATACATGTATACAAAATAAACAACTATTGAGGGTCTCCCCCAGATAATGGTATTACTATGCTGTGATATTAAAATCAAAAGTAACAATTTGTTTCTTTAACTCAAATCATTAATGATTTTATCAAGTCACTTACTGTGCACACACCTACTAAGCATGATCTAGGGCTCCTGTCCCAAATTTCTGGGGAATCATATTTGGGATCCAATGGCCTTAAATAGATTTTATGCTCTTTTCCCTTTAGGTTTCTTGTCCTAACTCTTCTACATACAAGATGCAACCTGCTAACTGGGAGTAAGTCTACTCTATAAACAAAACACAGGATTTAATATAGTTTGAAGACACTGTCTTAATAACAGCGCTCTGAATTAAGGCTTTGAGGATGTACCAGATGTGACTGATTTCTCAGGGAATACCTTTAGATGTGAGTGTACAAGAACTGGCCAATTGCACAAACAAATGCTTTTGTAATAAAGCACTTTTCATGTTACTCTCAGTGTTTAGAGGCTGATGTTTTTTGCCTCACATTAACAGACATGGAAATTGTAGACATAGGCTATCATTTCAATTTTCTTTAGTATCATTTTTCTATTGAGATTTTTTTTCAAAGAAAGATTCAATTATATGTTTAAGTGGTCCCTTACTTAGTCCTTTTGACCTGTGACTTTTTCTGCATTAGACACTGACACTCAAAGTAACTCTTCTGTGATAAATCCAGTCTTTAATCCATCAACTAAGAAACGTTTCAATGTACTGCCCAGTAAGGCTGTCAGCATGTCAATATGCAGTTTCAAAACATCGTTACCATCTTTTTACTGTCTTATTTGCACTCTTATTTGAATATTTTATTCCAACTTGAACTTATAAGTTTTTGAAAAATAGATAAATGAAAGTCTCCATGGTAGTGATAAAATGCTTAGCTGATAAATGGAATATAATCAAGGCAAAGATGGAAATGATTGGATATGCCAAATGAGGCAAATCTTTAGTTTTAAACAGATGATCATTATACACCTGTTCCATTAGGAAGGAAAATAAATTTTCAAATGCATAAGATGCTAGAAATGTATTTTTTTGTTGTTGTTGTTTTGTTTTGTTTTTTGCAGTACGCGCGCCTCTCACTGTTGTGGCCTCTCCCGTTGAGGAGCACAGGCTCCGGACGCGCAGGCTCAGCGGCCGTGGCTCACGGGCCCAGCCGCTCTGCGGCATGTGGGATCTTCCCGGACCGGGGCATGAACCCATGTCCCCTGCATCGGCAGGCGGACTCTCAACCACTGCGCCACCAGGAAAGCCCTAGAAATGTATTGTTAAATATTGTATTTAACATTAAAGTGTAACTGGCAATTTTATTTATAGTTTGGCTGTCAGAGAATAAAACTTCTCTTGTAATGTGTTTTTTTTTAATACAATTTGATTTTACAGATTTTTAGAAACATATAATGTACCAAAGTAGAGACCTGTACTGATGGAGATGACAGATGGAAATGAAGAAAGATAAATAAATAAATAGGGGAACAAATGGAGAAACAGACAAACAGAAGTAGGGAATGGGAGGGCTGGACAGAGAAAAGATGACAGGTGAGGTAGCAAAAGAAGACGAGAGAAAGGATGAGATGGTGGAGCAAAGAAAGAAAGAGAAGACTGAGGAAAAGAAAGAAAAGGAAGAGAAGGAACGAGAAGGGACAAAGAGAGGCCAAAAAGGTTAAATGGACAGTAAGACTGGAAAGCAAAGGAATGGTTGAGACTGCAAAAAAAACCCTGAAATCATTGGGAAATACCGTCAACAGTTCCTTACTCTAAAAACACCTTACCTTTTTTTCACTTTTTTCTCAAACCAATAATTCAGGAGTTACGTTTATTTGAGAAAAATACATTTTTTTTTGGGGGGGGGGTACGCGGGCCTCTCACTGTTGCGCCCTCCCCCGTTGCGGAGCGCAGGCTCCGGACGCGCAGGCTCAGCGGCCATGGTTCACGGCCCCAGCCGCTCCGCGGCACGTGGGATCTTCCCGGACCAGGGCACGAACCCGTGTCCCCTGCATCATCAGGTGGACTCTCAACCACTGTGCCACAAGGGAAGCCCGAGAAAAATACATTTTTTAAAAAACATCAGGAAACAGCTATTGAATGAGTCAGATGATACTGAGTATTTGGAGCAACACACTGTTTAGAAGTGGAGCCATCATTGCTTCTGCATGTATATAAAAGACAGCCCAGACAGACATCCCATGGTGAGCGACGCTATTACAGCCATTGAGGTGGAAGATGCCACTTTTTAGTACTCTGAAAACTGCCTTTTCTTCCCCAAGTGAGTAATGCTTATACAATCTGAGAAGCAATGTGATAATAAACAGAGAACTAAAACCCTTTGAAATGAAAGTTGGACAATAGAAGTGGAAATAATGAGATTCCAGTGATACCTTGGGGAGACCTTAGTTAACACTATTTTATGGTACCGTCAATTAAAAGCAATCACAGAGAATTTCAGAGCACAATGGGATACACCAGAGATCATGTATCCAAGCCCTTTCACACCAGTGAAAAACTTGAGAGGTTGAGAGAATTTAAATACTCCGTCCAAAATCACCACTAACTCAGGTCTGCTAATGTTCAATTTCACAAATGATTAATGAACATATACAATATCTGCTGAGATCTTCACAGTATGAAGGAAATACTGAGTAAAGGGACCTGATCATTAATATCTGTTTGTACTTATTAGGTTCCTAACTGTGAGCTTCCTGAGATCCAAGAACAGGATCTTGTTACCCTTACATTCCTGGAGTAGAACACATTGCTTGGTGCATAACTGTCAATATATATATGTTGAATGAATACATAGGGCACAAGAGCGCAAAGTTATAACCTTTACACATCATGACTGCACAGCTTTTGTATAAACTCTTTAAAATAGGCCACTGCCTACTGGCTGTCATTTATATACATGCACATGGAGGTTACACCAGACCCTATGCCAGTACGCAAGAGGCTGACCACTACCACCACCTTACCTTCCCCAAGGATGAGCAGAGTCTACAAATTATTTGACACATAGCTCAAAGGATAAATGGTGCGTGCCTCTAGGAGGCATCTGGGCTCACTCCAAAGGACAGTGTGAAAATAAAACAATATACAAACTGGGTAGTAATTAGATATCCCCCGAGGAAAAGTTCCGCATAGAAGCCATGATCATGTGACTCAAACACTTTGCAATGTAGATGTGTCCAACGGGTGAATATTCCTTATATTGGTATCATCTCTCCAACCCAGGCTCATCTTCCTCACAGCATCACAGCTGCTCAAAACATCTTTTACCTCCCTGATCCCCCACCCCTACCTCCTACGCATGCTAGCATCCTGACTCCTTAAAAACCCTCCTTCCCAAATGGAAGCCAACTTACTCCCATTCAAGTTCACCTCCACACATACCCTTTCTACTGGAGCTCACCATCCCCACCCCCCCGTCCTGTGTCAGCTGCCCACAGTACTCATCTCCCATGATTGGCAATGCCAACCCCCGTGGGTTCCCGACTCTACCTTGTGGGCTGGGATAGGTACCGCAAACAGTGCCAAAGCCCACTGGCCCACCTCAGGAGGAAGGAAGAGCCATCTGAAGGCTCCAGAAAATTTTCTCAGAGAAATTGGTAGTTGGTGGATTTAATTCTTGATGGAGCTTAGGTGCTATTTGTATAAAATTTAACCCATGGAACCCCTAAAATCCATCATTTAGAATTCTGTTTCCAGGGTTCTGGGGGTTGCGGAGTGTATTCTGATTTTCAAATGATAAATTCACCAACAAAGTTCTAAAATACACTTCACTTCCAGATTAGATATAATTAAGTGATCAAAAGGACATTTTTAACACTGTGTTTAACAGACGCTGTGAAATTGTGAAACATCCCTGGGACACACATACTCGGCAAGTTACAGAGGGAGACACATGAACTTACCTAACTAGCTAAACAAGGGCAACTTGTAACTTTACAAATAATTAGTTAAATTAAGCTAAGAGTGGGGCCTTTTCAAAAGGTCTCCTCCAACCAGATTTACATTACAGAAGAGGCCTGATTTATTGGAATCATAATTTCACTGCAAGATTCACAGGGCCCTGTTACATCTTGGAAACTCACAGGTGTATAATGTAATGGAACCGGAAGCAAGGAGGTGAGTTGTTTCTGGTCAGTAAGTCATGGCCAAGAAAAGCTCCACCATAAACTGTAAGGGGTCTGCTAGCAGGAGGGGATGTACTAGAAAGAATAACCATCCCCCAAAAGTTTAGTCAGTTACAGTTAAAGTAACAATCTCCAGAGAGTAACCACAAAAAACATCACTGAGCAAGAGGTGTGATTTGTCTCCATGTACACAACACCTTTCAGCAGTTGTTCAATGGGTGATGCTTCCCACATTACATTCTGAGCATCTGGGGTCTAAAACGTGCCAGCTTGAAAGGCAGGATCCATCCACCCAGCCCCTCAGGCAGGCTCAGCAGGGTGCCGCCAGCATTCTACACAGGTATGTACACGACTTGTGCCGTAAACTCAAAAGCAAGGGGTGAAATTTGGACTGGATGGAGTGGGGGCCTCTATCATGCTAGGAACTGCAGGAAGACAGGGAGAAATCAAACAAAACCAAGACCCGCTTCACCCCCACCCCATCCGGATCCATGCCACTCTTGTTCTTTTGTTATTTTGCAAAACTGAAAAGACCAGCTTCCTCTTCTGAGTCCCTTTCATCCCTGCTCCCTTTAGTATTTCTTGTCAGGACTGATTCAGCCTCAGTCATGGATTTCCCTGGGGCTTCTGCCTGTGTTTGGGATGAGAAAGGGAAAGAGGGGAGGTGCCTGCTGGTAACCTAGCATTATGTCTATCAGGTGGGAATCTGGAAAGGAGCTGCTGGACATCAGCGTCTGGCCTTGACTGCTGGCTACTAGCACCACTCTTTCCTAGTGTCCTGGCCTCCTTAGCTCTTATCTCCACTGCTGGGGCTGAGACGCTGTAATTTATAAGCACATTCCTAGGGGCACAGTCTCCATGCGGTCCTGTGTTCCCAAATCTCCAGTCTCTTCCCTATAAAGCACCACTGTCTCTTCACACACCCGTGATTCCAACTACTAACATACATACATTATCTTCCTCTTCACTGCCCGCCCGCCATATAGGTAATAATTCTCCCAACACGACACAAAGAACAGACCTCAAGTCTCCATGTGGCTTTCCAGGAGCAATCCCCTCTCCTTTTAAGGCCACCACCACCCTGGAGCAGTGGTTCTCAAAATCTGATAGGAACCAGAATGACCGGGCGAGCTAATCAAGGTCACAGATCCAGGCTCAGGGGAACTAAAATTTGAAAAGCACAAGTCTGGATTAATGTGAGAGCAGAAGCGGGATCGGACACAAATAGGATAGTGTGTCAAGGTAAACTTTTATTTTCCCTTTTGAGTTCTGTTCCCCACGCGGGGTCTAAAGGACACCCACGAACTGTGCAGCCGCGGTCCCCACCTTTTCCCAAGCTCCCCTCCTCCATCCAGCCGCCCTCCTCCCAAGGAGGCCTCCTCCAGGACTCTCCCCACCGCCGACCCCAGAGCCAAGAGGAAAATGATCCAAAGTACAGCGCGAACGGGGCCTGTCCCTCGGGCACCCGAACCCAGCTCGCCTGAGACTGAACTTTTCAAACTTTCCAACTCACTCTTACACACACGCTAACGAAAGAAAAGCAGATAAAAGCAAGAGACAACTCTGCACGCCGGCAACTGTCCGATCCCGCGCGCGCTGCCCGGGGAGGTTCGCGCCCTCCTCCTGGCCGGCCCCGGGGTGGCCGTGGTCCCCGCCCCTGCCGCCCCCCGCCCGCCGGGGAGAGGAGGGGAGGAGAGGGGAGGGACGGGAGGGGAGGCAGGACCCCACTTACCGCCGGGAGCGTCCCGAGCCGCGCGCAGCCGGGCCCGCGCCAAAGGTTTGCGTCCCAGGAAGCGGAGGTGAGGGGCCACCTGCGCGTCAGGCGCTGAGGGCAGCTCGGTCCCGCCCGGGCCGCGCCTCCCGGGCCCAGGTGCCGAGCCAGCGAGGGCGGGGTGGGGACGGGCTGCAACAGGTTTCAAGCTGGGTCGTACCGAAGCCCGCGCAGCCAGCCAGCGCCCCGGAACCTGTCTAACTCAGACCTCCAACCCTCGGCCAGCAAAATAGAAAGCCTTTCTTTCCTGTCCGCCCTCAGGGCTACCAGCAACTACAAGTCACGACATCCTGGCCGGGCGAGCAGAGCCCGGAGGGCGGCAGCGCTCACCTGGGCAGGGGCTGGGCTCACGGAGCGGCATTCAGCTCCCATCCCCCGTGCGTCCCGGGCTCAGGAATGCGCGGGGGCGGGGGGCGGCTGGGTGAAAGCCGGGGTGGTACCACCCCCAGGGAGCGGATGGACTCAGCTCCAGGGAGATAATTCCCATCGGCAGCCCGCAATGCAGACCCTACCCCACCGCCCGAGTGTGTCCGGGCTTGGAGGAGAGCAGGAAGTGGAAAGGTGGAAGACAAACTGCGTGTGAATTTATCTTTTTGTAAGAAAGAGTTTTACGTATCATCAAAGATGTGGGACTGACTTTGCATTGCCTTGATTACTGATTTGGATGAAAGGAATACCTGCGCGAAAAGCAGGTCACTAGGTGGGGTGCTATGGAGCAATGTTATGGACATAGAGACACTATCATTTGGTTTTAATATAAAATAATTGCAGCAATTAATGAAATTAATTTTATATTTTTTCTTCTACATCTCAGTAAATCTGTTTCGAGTGTTTTTAATAATTGTATAATCACGTCGTCTTCAAGATCTAGCCATTTGCAGCAAATGTTAAAAATGCAGCCTAGTAGGGAAAGAATGAAACTTAGGAAAAATAGGCATATTTTAAACTTCTGGCATGATGTGTCAATTATCATAAGCTGGAATTGACTTTTTAAATGACTTTTATGGCTATTTTGCCCTGAATAAAACACTTGAGGAAAATGCTAAACTGTTGAGATTTGAATTAAGTCCTGACTGATGAGTAGACACAGGAGAATGAAATGTACATATTCTAGATGTTGAAACAGGGCAAAGCACAAAGGTGGAAAGTAAAGGTAAGTTCCAGCACATCACAAAGATAAATTTCCAGATTGTGGTGTCTGCAATCTGTAGTTTCTTCAACGGCATGTGCAGAATATTCTTGTTTTACTCAGTTAACTTCTTTCTTCTGTTTCTGCTAATTTCCATGTCTCACCTTTTAATATTTTTGCAATTCTGGTCTTCATTTTTGGCATGAAATCTTCTGACTCACTCAGTCCGTGTTCTCTGTGTGGATCTTCATTTGCTGGTTTTCAAAAATAATGCTGCATTAAGAGAACAATACTTATGAGCATTTTGAAACTATGTTCATAAATATATGCTTACCCTATTTAAAAAAACAGCAAGAACATTTAGACTAAAATTAAAAGGGACCCGTGGGAAGTTGAATTTTATTAACATATGCATTCGTACATAAATCAAGTGAAATCTATATCTACTAAAATGTTAATTATTCAAAGCAAAATAGAGGAAAGTATCAGTAGAGACGAAGAATCCATTAAGGGCACTATGCTAAGGGCTTTCCATCCTTAGTGGGATGAGAGAATGTATAAAATTGACCTGACACCTTAAATATCCTGCAAACTAGGTGAGAGAGGACGCATGTACAGGAAAGGGAGCTACTAGACAAGGCAGTAGAACTTTAAGTGGAAAGGCTCTGTGTTTTACAGGTAAGAGGAAAAAATGATTAACTGCTTAGATTACTGGGGAATGCTGACAGAATAGAACTGTTAGAGTTTGAATTGGGTCCTGACTGATGAGCAGACTTGGCAGAAGATGGAAGTTGACATATAACTAGATGTTGAAATCGCAGACGAAAGGTTAGAGGTGAGAAAGTAAAAGTGAGTTCTGGGACCCTACACAGCAATAGCCACATGTGGCCATGGGTATGGCAGGGCTGCACTGGAAGGTAAGTTTCGGAGAAGAGTTTAGAGATATTTCCTCAGCTGCAGAATGATGTCAGTGTTATTTACTGCCTAGGATTGGTGTGAGAATTATGAATTAGAAATAGTACGTGTAAAACCCTTACCAATAGCACTGATATGTGATACTAAGTGGCCACTATTATTATACTTGGGCTCAGGTTGTGAAGAGCCCTGATTGCAAAGCTGCAAAACACAGACTTGGTATTGACTGATGGTGAAATAATGACTAATCTAACAGTTGATGCCCTTTAGGATAAATTCTAGGGTGTGAGGAAGAGCAGTTAGACCAGCTGTAGTGTAAAAAGGATGACAAGGGTAGCAGCAGTGACAACAGAGAGACCAATTAGACAGCCAATGAGACTGAAAATCAATACCATTGGGGGTCAGAGTGGATGTGGAAGTTCAAGGGTTTGAAATAAGAAATAACTGGAGCTGCTAAAAGTTATCAGTGGAGGGAAGGAAAGAAATAAACTAACCATGTATGTGAAAAGTAGGAAGAGGCAGGAACAGGGTCACGTGGAATTTATTTCTGAGATGTTGGGGACCTCTCTTAAGTCTATAGGCACTCAGGGAAAGATTGTGGAAAGGAAATAGCAAAGGATAGAAAGAATAGTGGTAAGGAAAAAGAGCCAGATAGTGTGGGAAAGCACACATAACCCTCAGTCTTTCCATAGGAAAACTGTGCCTAATACATTCTCACCTCTATGATTTTTTTAAACAGGTTAGATTGAAAACAGGAACTAAAATTTTACAAATAATACTTTAAAAGTAACTAAAAAGATGAGTGAGAAGATGGCATGCTTGACTAAGAGGCTCCCAAGGCAATATTTACTGATCAGACAGCAAGTCCATCTTCATTGCTTCTTTACCCCATTCGACAAAATTTAGGCTGAAGTCCAAGAACAAAATAGTGGCAATGTTAAATTACACTCAACAGATCTTGATCTGTCTCCCACATTGAGTTCACATGCAAAAGGAGATTCAAAAGCAGTATCAGTTTCTTTTTTTTTTCTGATCCTCAACATATTTATAATTTAATTGAGAAGACAAACTATACAAATATGAAATAGAATAACACAGAGTATTATACAGATGCACAAAAACATTCATAAAAATAAAAGATACAGAAATCATAGAAGAGAAAAAGCAAATAAAGTTTATTGGAAAAGAGAATTATATTCTTGGTGACATATTTTTTTTCTGACTGTTTATTTTGCTTTTAACAAACACATGTAACTTCAAAACTTCTTAGAAAAATGATAAGAAGCTATTTCAGTGGGCTACCAGATTTCAGTCATCATTTGTAGACCAAAGGAGCACTAAGCTTCTGGTCCTTTCAAGAGCTTTAAAATAAACATTTTAGTGCACTTCAAGGCAATGGCTTCCAGGCAGATAAAGCCATTGATACAGAAAGAATGTCACATTTAACAATAAAAAAACAAGTTGTACTTATCAATAACATTTTCCCTAAGTACATTAGGGAAAGTTAAGAAGCAAAATTCCGTGTCAGTGTTGACAAAACCTATAGCTGGATGAATCATCACATCAGTTTAACTGTCTTATGACATTTCATGTATGACTACTGTGGAAATCATTGAAATGAACTTCATTTTATTTATGTGCCACATTTAAATTGCTATATAAAGTATTATGTAAGTGTCATAGGGCAGAGGGTGGAAAGTTAATAAAGCATAGCAGATATGCCTAGGAATTATCTATGTTTATCTGAATCTTTGACATTTGTGTATATGTTTGTGTGTATGTGTTCATGTGTGTGTAAAAACTTAAATACAATTTAAGGTCCAAAAAGATGGTATGATTCTTTGTGAAAAGAGGTACGGAAACAAATATAATTAAATATTATTAGGTACATATGTAGATTAATAATAGTTTTTTCTGGGGTTTTTTTCTACTGCTAAATTCTTTCAAAAGGATGGGAAACACATTATTATACTTTGTGCTTCCTCCATTCTTCAAAATTAATGTTTATTACTGTGTAATTATTTTTTTAATCTAGAAGTATCTATAAAAGGTTAGATAATTTTTTTTTGGCTGCATTGGGTCTCCATTGCTGCATGCGGGCTTTCTCTAGTTGAGGCGAGCAGGGGCTACTCTTCTTTGTGGTGAGGTGCGCGGGCTTCTCATTTTGGTGGCTTCTCTTGTTGCGGAGCATGGGTTCTAGGCACTCGGGCTTCAGTAGTTGCCGCACACGGGCCCTAGAGCACCAGCTCAGTAGTTGTGGCTCATGGGCTTAGTTGCTCCGCGGCATGTGGGAATCTTCCCGGACCAGGGGTCGAACCCATGTCCCCTGCATTGGCAGGCAGATTCTTAACCACTGTACCACCAGGGAAGTTCAAAGTTAGATAATTGTAACAAATTATTTTAGGAAATGAGGTAAAGAGAAATTAAATGGTAATTAAAACACAGAAAACCATCATCTTTTATTTTTAAATCGCTAAACTCATTAGATCCTACCCTCTCATGAATGCATATTCTCTTCCTCTTGGGCAGATCAAATATGGGAAAATATTAGGTTGCTTACGTTTTTCATGACACACACAAATAACTTTAAAAATCTTGCCAGTATTTACTAGTAAAACACACAATCATCAATGAAGTAGAAGAACAGAACATGTAGTGATGCCGATAGAAGATATTTGATATAATCTACTGATTATTAGAGTTACTAATTTTTAATAAATTTCCATTAGTGTTTTGTTACCTGTGTTTGCTCAGGTATATGAAAGTTGTCCAGTTTAAATATCTTTTCAAAGGCTTCACCTAACTTCTGAACCGTCATTAGCTATTTATCATTGTTATGGATGAATATGAATAGCTGTCTTCAAAGGCATTTTAGAGTGGCAGTATGCAACAGCCATGATCACCAAGGTTATTAACATAATCACGGACATCCATCGTTATCCTACATTGTATGAATTATTTAGAGATACTGCAGTAGCGGTCATTTTAGTTGTCCTTAGGGTCACTCACTACCTGGACTGGATTTCACAGAGGTCAGCTGAGGTCTGGGATATAACTTGTGCTTTTGTGATTAAAACAATGAGAGGAGAGAGACAGAGACAGAGAGAGAGCAGAGAGGAGCAGTAGCTAATTGCCAACTCCAACTGCCTTTTCTGGAAGATCTAATTTGGGGATGCCTGCAATCCCATATCACTGTCTCCCAGATCATGTTTATTTGCACTTCATGCCTTTGCCCAAGTCCCACAGTGGATCCCCAGCCTGTGATGCCCTCCTGTTCCTTTCTGCCTCTCTGTAGGATAACCATTGCTCAAGACCCATCTCTATTCCTACTTTGTCTAATTCTAGCTTTGACTAGTGTAGGCTCTTTAAAATGAAAAAGACTTAATCCCTTTACTACTTCTCTGCCAAAAATATGTGACCTTATAACATACCTATCATTGTTTTCCAGGGCTGTTACTGAAGTCTTCTGGTATAATTTAACCTTCCCAGCATCCTGTCTTCCAATCAGATCAGTGGTTCTCAGCAGAAGGAATACCAATCCAAAGAGGACGTTTGGAAATGTTACAATGATTGAGGGCTCTCCTGGCATTTGGTGGGCAAGAACCTGGAAAGGAATATGTCCTGCAATGGGTCCAGCACAATGGAAAATTCCCCCCTGTATTGTGCAAGTAACTGCAGTCCTGCCACATAATGAGGGTGAAAAATCCATTAATTATTACCTAAGACTAGAATTTCTTCCTTTTACATACAAGAATTGTTTGCAACTAAGTTAATTTTTGCAAGTAAGTAATTCTTTTTTACTTGTAATCTTTTACAAGTAAAAACAGTTTTAACATACATTGAATTCCAGGAATCTAGTTACAATATATTTTGCTTAATTTAGAAATGTGCTAAGAATGATTCTTTATTCTGTAAATCACAACACTAGCAGAACTGCATCAGTTACCAGTAAAACATATCTGTCTTCCTAGGCAACTGTAGGTCAAGCATCTGATGGCCTCTTCGTGTTTTCTGGTAGAATTCTGTGTGAATATTTACATATTAAAAAAACAGTATTGTTTTACAAATTGCTTGTATTTATATTACAAATGAGGGCATGACATTCCTTTTTAAAAATATGTGTGTAGGTTGTTATTTTATCAATAGTTTTCAGTTTGTTTCAGTATAATGAGGGGACATTAACCTTATTTGTTCAGAAACATAGAGGGACATTGAGTCTGAGAGTTGAGACCTACGGAACCAAATTATACTATTTTGTGGAAAAAGCAGGATCGAAAGGAGGAGTAAGTAAAGTAGAAAACTAGGATTTACTGAGTAATTCCTTTGTATCGGGCACAGTGTCTTAGATTCTAATACACACACAACACTGCAGGACCAACCCAGTGATGGCTGCAACCACTAAGTGATGAAAGAGCAAATAGTTCAAAGGCATAAAACATATACTGAATGATAACAACAAAGTCCTTACCATGGCCTGTTGCATGCACTGGCCTGCCTATTTTGCTACTTACCTGGCATCTCCACCTCCCTTCACGCTGTACCCCCTGCTCTCACCTTCTGAGTTCCAGCCCCATCAGCTTCCTCCCAGTTCATCTGTTTTCCTGGACGTTCTTCCTCAAGGCATTTGCAAATGCTGTTCCTTCTGCCTGGAAAGCTCACTGTCTTCCCCAGGCTTTCCCCTTTTTCCCTTGAGGAAACCACTCTCTAGAATTATTCCCATGATTTTTTAACGCATGTTTGTTAGTTTGTTTTTCTGGCTCAATATTACTTCATGGAAATCTTTCTGTGTCAAAAGGCAAAGCTCTAATTGATTCTTTTAACTGGGACATGCTACCTTTTGAAAGGATGTTTTATATTATATATGTGGCATTTCTCTATTGATTACAACTTTATATCCGGATTACTATATTTTTCTACTATTCACAGCGTTTCAATAAACATCCTGGTGCATTTAAGAAAAGAGTCTAATATGAACTCCTCCTTCAGAGTTAAACGTTACCCTTTCTTCCACTGGAAAGCCTTCCTGGCTTCTCAGACGGGGTCATTTCCAGGTTTGTACATTTTCATGTGGTTTTTCTTCCTTAAAACTATAGCAATTATAATTTTAAGTTTATTCAAATGCTCAACTCCTCTAGTTCACAGGGAATAAACATCCATCTGTTTCTGTCCACCTCTGAACCCCTAGTGCATAGCAGGGGCTCAAAAATATATGAAGAATGAATGAGGGAATGAATGAAGTATTATACCCAAGAGCACCTTCCCTTTAACTCTTCCAAGTGGTGCCTGCATACTCACGTTTTTGCCTCTTAGCAACTTCTGTAGCCGACATTTCCTCTTCTTCTGAAAATTGAGTTGATATGGTGTTGAAAAGAACAAATGTAAGGGATTGTGAGCTTCAAAGACCTGACTTCTATATTGCTCAATATCAGACTTCAAATATCAAAATATATCTCTTAATTTCTACTCTAATTATGAGATTGAAATTATTCATATTTAAACACAGACACACTTTTGAACAGTGCCATGTTCTGCCTTCACCACCAACAGTATTCCAACCAAAAGTATATTATTTCCCCAGTGGGGATTATTTTAAATACACTAGACTTCATTTAAGCAGATGTTCCCTAAGGTTCCAATTCTGCTTACAAACGTAAGCAAAATAAACTCCACCATCATTATGATTATTAGTTGGACAAAAGGAGTTAACAGAGAATGTTTAACAAAGAAAATAATTTATAAAAACCTATAGGATACTACTGCTGTAGAGAGTCAGATTACATTGCTATTTGTTATTATATAAAGAACATAGCTTTTGGTTTTAATTTTAAAAATCTATTATGAAATTCAGTTGGGACATTAGGGCATCTGGAATGAGAAATGGTGAGAAGAAAATAGAAATCTGGATGGAACAGAAATTGAAATCCAATAACATTACCAAAGTTTATAAGCTCAAGTTGTAGAACCAGCTGATTTTCATTCAAATCCTGGATTTGTCATGACCCTTAGCATGGCATCTTAAATGCCTGTGTCTCCAAATCCATACCCCTAAATCTGGTATAATTATAATAATACTGACCAACCTCAAAGAGATGTTAGGTAGGTTAGAAAACCTACAGTTACCATACAAAAGTCCAATATGACTATGGTTATCATTACTGCAGACATTCCACACCTATTTCAAACATCAAAGCCGAGACAAGCTCTAAGATGAATTAGGACAGAAACAGAGCCTCATTCTCTGCATGGCAAAATTCCATTCTGATGGTTCACCTTGTATAATCATGTTCTAAAAAGACAAACTGATATTTCAAAATAACCACCCCCATCATTCGGTTTTCAGCTAGCACAACCTACAGACTAGGGGAAGCCAATCAGAGTTTCTCTTGGAATTTAGAGACAACTTCAGCATCTGTCTGGAGCTATAAAATCAGTCCGCAAGTAGCCATATTTAGTCATGGAGACAGAAAAGCAAAGAGAACTGGTCTGCAAAGAGAATGAGGACACAAAAGCCCATGGTAGAGTAGAGAGGAAAGATGAAACTGAGTCTTAATTGCTTTCCACTTTCTAGGCTCAGAGTCTGTTGTGGGCTTGAGTGCAATCCTGTCCTTGGGCTTGGGAGAGATGCATTCATCCTCTTAATGTATCTTTCACTCCTACATTTGTAAATACAAGCTGGTTTCTGTTACTCATTACTCACAGTCTAAAGAATTCTAACTAATCACCTATTTTAGTATCAGGTGGAGGGCTGAGAATAACAGACCCTCAGAGAATGTGGAACTGGCTTTCAGGGGAGGGTCAGATTGATTTCTCAACCCAGAGAGAGAAATTGATAAATAGCATGCAGCAGTGAAGTATTTGATTAAGTAATATGCGTTGGCTCTTGAGATTTAGGCTGAGTGCTTACCAGAAATGAAACATTAGTGGAAATAGTAGCAAATAACAATATATGTGAAAGTGTGCTGTTTGCACTCTGAGATGTTTAGTTTTAGCCCAGGATATGCTTCAGTCCTGCATTCGTCTGCAAGCAGATAAAGAAAATCTGGGTCGGTGATTAAAAATATTTGAGATCTAGGCAAAACAATTTACCATAAATCACATGAACTGCAGTGGTGCATACAACAGGTACTATGGATAAGATTGAAGCAATGGTTTCAAAGTACAGAATCGAAATTTGAGGGATATGTATGTTAAACCTGACCACCTGCCTCCCTTTCCATGTCTTTCAAGCAGTCTTCTAACATTTGTTCCCAGAAGTAATAATCTTTTCATTTCATTGTAAGCCTCATTTCATCACTACATTGTCAGGAGGAAGGTGCAGGACCCGGTCACGGTTAAGAAAGTCTCCTTCCTCATTCTACTGTTACCCACCCATGGTTTGTGGCCGAGGTCAACCAGCAGGGGATGGTGAGAACTGGTCACAAATCATAATCACAGGAAGGGAACTTTCATGGTAAAATAGAGTTTGGAGAGTGTCCTTATAGGCAGTGTCTTGTGGAAATGTTTTTCAGCAATTTCAGTTCCCCCAAATAAAGTCAAAAGACAGCCCAAGAAGTTTCAGGGCAGAGGCAGTATAAAACTCTGAGGAACAGTTATCCATGATAACAGATAGTGCAGGAAGTATTATCCCTTTGGGTCACCCTCAGATCCAAGATCAAACAGCACTAGGAAGTAAGGGGTGCCCAAATACCTATGTGTATGTGCCTACCCACACCCACAAATAGGAGCCTTCCTCATGCTCCTCCCAGGGGAGGCCTTGAAGAGCACTGCACAAGGAAAAGCTCAAGATTGATTTCATCAAAGATTCATTCCGTTTTTTCCCCCACCAATTTTTAAAAAAAAATTTTATTGGAGTAGAGTTGATTTACAATGCTGTGTTAGTTTCAGGTGTACAGCAAAGTGAATCAGTTATACGTATACATATACCCATTCTTTTTCAGACTCTTCTCCCATATAGGTTATTATAGAATATTGAGTAGAGTTCCATGTGCTACACAGCAGGTCCTTTTTAGTTATCTATTTTAAGTGTGTTGGCCACAATTAAGATTATAATTTCAGGTAGCAGTATATAAGAACAAACTGAAAATGAACTCGAGAAAGAATGAGTTTCACTTAGAGAAAACTAACCCATTAAAATGCCCCTCAGATGTTTTTGTCCAGCAACATCCGCCTTTTGGGAAAACCATATTTCCCCTGTTCCTTTTGGGTCTAATGGGTCTGAGAACCTCAGTACCTCTTCACTCTCCCCACAGCCACAGTGGTAAGCAAATGGCCTAGCCTTCCATGTTTACTATTAAAGCAAAACAGAGAGAGAGAGAGAGAGCCAGGCTGCTCGAATCGTCTACATAGGGCCAACCAGAGGTTGTCTCTAGAATCAAAATCCCAACATTTAAATTTTTTTAATCATAAAATATCTTGGCCGTACTAAAATGTATAAGGAATAATATAACAAGGATGCATGTAACCAATACAGCCCCTACATACCCCACCACAGGCCATTCTGTGATCTTGGAAAGTTAATCATTCTCCCCAGTTTTCATTCCCATGTCTGTCCTGATACTTGATTCTTTACTTATGTACATAGCCCTAAATGATATATAGGATTAGGTTGTAAAGTTTAAAATGATATCCGTATATCATAATGCAATTAGAGAATTTAGAAGCTGTCTTACTTCTGAGATTGTTAAGCTGAGGTGGGGAAGGATGGCCTCTTCCTTTCCTAACTGTATGGATGAATGTGAAGAAAAAGGAAATTAAGCCAACTTATGAAGGACAAAAACTTTAAACAGTTGGGAAGTGGAGGGAGAGGACATTTTAGTAAGATGATAGAGTCCTGGATATAGCTAACTACAAAACCATCAATCCAGCTCCTGTTTTAAACAGAATTTGAGTTGGATTTTGTCCCTTGCAACCCAAGGAGTCTTCATATATAAATTGGTATCTTAAAAAGGAATACTTCAGGTAACAAAATGCATGATGCAAGTAGATTGAACTGCATTTTTCTTTAATAGACCAATTGGCCATGGGTGGGCCCATGACCAAAACAATATCAATCATGAGTCTTCCACTGGATTATATATTTGGATACTGGAGAAAAAACGGATAGCACACTGTGAATCTAATAGTGACCCATTTTCCCTAGACACATGGAGAAAATCCCTCGGTAGTTGAGAACGTTAAGTTTACATACAGAGGGAAGCAGTGGAAGTAGAGGTACACATATTGGAAAATATTTTGAACTCTGAAATCTAGTTGAATCTAATCTAGAGTCAAGAATTTCCAAATTAATGATCTAATAACTTTCCCTTTTAGTTTTAAGTTAGTTTGAGTTGCTCCTGTGTTAAAAGTCCTGATCTATTCCCTATGGTATAGCTCTGTGTAAAGTAAAGACTATTACTTCAGGATTACTCTAATTATGGAGTAGTTAAGTGTTTGTTGTTAGGCACTGGTTGGTTGAATCGTGGATAGGATATCTTTGGATATATGGAAAGAAAGACATAGATGAGCTGAGAAGTCAAGAGTAGGACATGACATGTCTTTTTTGCAGTGCAGACAATTGCACTGCTGACAATAATCGTCCTTCCTCTGGGAACTTCCCAAGCATCAGGAGGGTGAGAGGGCAGCCATCTTTAAATTGCATCAACTCCTGGATCCTAACAAGATCAGGAAGAGCTTACTGAAAAAACCTGGACAGATGACACTTTCTCTCTATTTAGAAATGATCTTGAGAATGAGCTAGTTACTCGTGGCATGTGACTGGAACCACAACATGTAAACTCGGTGGCCGTGGCAATACCATTTCGTCTTAAAGATGAGAAGCAGAGAAAGCCATTATGCAGAAATGGAAAAACCGATGCAGATGTGCAGAGATAAACAAGAGAAGTGGAAGGAGACTTTTCATGGCTCTCCTGGGCCTAATCCCATTGTCTTCTGAGGCTCAACACCATTCCAGCCCCCTTATGTCGTTTCTCCACCTCTGCAAATTCAATTAACCTTCATTATGTGCTTGCCCAACCATTAGCTGGGTTCTGTTCATTTGCAACTGTATGTTTCAAAACAAAACAGCTGTGCCATTATAACAATAACTTTGATGGCTATGGTAATAGTAATGTTAACTAAAATTAATCAAGCATTTTTCATAACTTTATATGACATATTATTTAATCTTCTCTATAACCTTATGAGATAGATGTTATTATTTTCCCCAATTTAAATATGATAAAATGAATGTTAGCATATATTGTTACATCTTTAATTGAAAAATATTCAGGCAAGTTATTAGTATAAATTAAAGAATTAATAAATATTGGGTTCCTTTAAATAAACTGTGATATTATATTACACCTCCAACAGAAAAGGTGAGAAATTATCCCAGGAGTTCTTTTTTTCTTTCAGTTATTTTTTTGATAGTGGTTATTCACTAGCATGGTATGATAGTTATTAAGAAGTAAATACTGACCATCAGGTGGCATTATGAGTCATTTTGACAGATACTATAATTTAATCCAAAAGTCCCCCAAAACAAACAAACAAAAATGATACCCCACTGATACTGACCCTATTTAAAGTTCTCATAGAAAACCTTGTGATTATGTTCAGAGAGATAACACATAGTGCATTGTGGCTTCAGGATCTGGCTTTGTTTTCCCCTGATATTTTTCTTAGTTGAAGCTCTGGTTTTAAATTTTAAACAAATGCTTACATGACTCAGACAATTTGATGTAACATGAAAGAGCAACTTTGACCCTACCTAAACAGAACCTCCGTGGCTGCCTAAATAAAATGTCTGAAAAAAAATTAACCATGGGAAATCTTGCCTATGGCATGACTTATCATAATATAATTTAATGTAAAGACAGAGTTTCAATCTAATATAACATCATATCTTCTACCATACTGCGTACACTCTTATGTAGCACTCACTACATATTTTTGAGAAAATCAATGTGAGGTGGATCCAATTTTGAACTGTATCCAGGGATGACTTGTATATGACCCAGAATGATTTCATTTCAAAAACCTGCCACTGTCATAATTTCCTGTTGTTAATATTCCACAGATTACTGGAATGTATTTTCACTGCGTTAACATTTGTTTTCATGCCTGTCTCCCCTATTAGATGGATTTTCTTAATATCAGAGACTGTGCTGTCCTTATTCACATTCTTTCTTCAGTGCCTAGTACATTGTGAGCACTCAGTAAAAATGGGTGAAATATATCCAACATATGATTATCCCAAGGTTCCAGGGCACTCAACAGAAGGAGTACACAAGTAGTCTGGCCATCTGGTATGTCTCCTTATTGGTGTCATCTACAGACTTCTTAGACACCCACGATTCCTTGAAGACTCTAACATCTGGTTAGCTCTCTGATTCCTGGTGAGTGCAGAATACACATAG
Source organism: Neophocaena asiaeorientalis asiaeorientalis (assembly GCF_003031525.2). Classification (NCBI taxonomy): domain Eukaryota; kingdom Metazoa; phylum Chordata; class Mammalia; order Artiodactyla; family Phocoenidae; genus Neophocaena; species Neophocaena asiaeorientalis. The sequence continues at coordinate 4,051 of NW_020174103.1, read as the reverse complement.
GTCATCTTTCCAACACACCCTGGTTACTAGATTTTTGTTGATCCTGTTGTTAATCTCTCCTCCAATAATCTTAGCCTGCAACCCATCTCAGGAGCCATGCCCACGGTCATACCCTGGACTTGGCCATTACCAATAATGACACCCTCTCTGTGATGTTCATTTCAAATATCCCTCTCTGACCACCACCTTCATTCTTCTCATTGTTCCCACTAGACCTCTAATATCTAAAACCTTAACTCCATGGGCCTTCAATTCCTCAACTCTGACATCTTTTTACTCCTCTTTGCCTCCCTCATTCCTCATTCCTCTTCTACCTTACTTAGATTCAATGTTCATCACTAGGATCATTCCCTTACCTATACCCTCGATTCTCATAATGCTCTTTCCCTCCATTGTATTCTCCTAGCCAGGTTCCCAGTTCTGGGTGAATATAACTATCTCCTCTGCACATACACCCAAGGAGAGACTAGAGCTGGAGGAAAACCCACCACCATGCTGCCTGGTCCCAGTTCACATCTATGATCACTAACTTCCAGCAGCCCACCCCATGGCACCTCCCTTGTTCATTTCATTCTCCCACTGTTCCTCATGACTATTTCCCAGCTTCTCCTCTGTCCCCAAACCTCTAATGTCTCCTCCACCCTCCCACTCACAGCTGATGATTTTGTCCCTTATTTTACTGAGAAAACTGAAGAAATCAGAAAAAAATGTCCTGACATTCCAGCCACCAAATATAAAACCTAAAAATGAAATTTTGCTTTCACCTTTGGGTGAACTATCCTAACTCCTGGGGAAGGCAAATCCCCTCCACACATGCACTAGATTCTGTTCCCTGTCACCCACTGGAAGACAGGATGTGGCTTCCTCTCTCCTGCTTCATACACTAATTGTCTCTATTGAATCTTTTCCATGAACATACGAACATGTTATAGTATTTCTCATCTAAAAGAAAATGAAAAAATTATAAAATCTAGTTCCTCAATTCTCTGCTCCTCTTTAAGACAAAGTTTCTAAAAAAGTTTCAGGAATCTCTAATATTTGTGGTCTCATTCTTCTTTGAGTTCATTCCCATGAGGTCTTCCCACCCCCTCCCCACCCAAGTGATATGAACAGCTCTTTTCAAAAATATGTGTTTCATTCATATCGCCAAATCCAATGGTCAGTTCTTGATTTGAACTTAACAGGATCTATCAGCAGCGTATGTCACAGTTGATCACTCTGGCCTTCTTGAAACAGAACTCCCGACTCCATGCCCTTTGGCCTCCAAGACACCTCACTGACTGCTCCTTCTGAATTTTCTTTGCTTATTCACTGTCATCTCTTGGATTATAAACACTGGTGTCCCTTAGCTTGTCCTTTGACCTCTTCTTTATCCATATGTATTCATTAGGTGATCCCTGATGAGTCTCCAACCCAGTCCTCTCTCTTGATCTGCAGAATCATTCATCAGATGCTCCCACTATATTTTAACTTGGAAGTATAATAACATCTAAAACTAACATATCCAAAGTTAAGTTTTGGTTAGGCTTGCCCTTAAAAAATGAAACAAAACAAAACAATTCGCCCCACCTGCAGTCTTCCCCAAATCAGTAAATAGTAATTCCATTCCTTTTTATTTCAGCAAAAAATATGGGTGCATGCTTGATTTTTCTTTTTATAATGTAATCTGCATTCAACCTACTAACAAATTCTATTAGATTGTCCTTCAAAATACATTCCAAATCTCACCATTTATTATTATTCCACCCCTGCTTAATCGTGGTCATTTTTTCCTTGGACTATTGCAGAAACCTCCAAACTTGTTAACCTGCTTTCACCTTTGCTCCCACATTTGCTAAGCTTACATTCTGCTTTATTTAATAGGAGTACACAAGCAGTAGCATGAACAAGATAGAAATTTCCAGGAGGTTCCACTGTCATCAGGCACCTGGCATCCTTCTATCTAACTGTTCCACTGCACTAATCTAAGAGGTCTGCTCCAGCTCGGGCATCTGTCTGCATTCTGAGAAGCGAGGGGAGAGAAAAACACAAGGAAGAGATCACTTTCATCCTTTAAGGAGTCTCAGTGGGAGTCTTCACATAAAATTTCTACTTATTATTAGCCAGAGCTTTGTCACTTGGCCATGCCTAACCACGAGAAGTGGGGAAGTATGGAGATGTTCTCATCAACGTGTTGAGTTAATCATCAGTGTTCTGTTACCAGAGAATAAGAAGAAAGTAAATACTGGGAAGGATCCAGCAGTTTCTGCCACACTTTCCCATTGTGTATTCTTCAGCACCTGCAGTTATTTTCAACAAGAAGAACCATCCAGGCACCTAGTTGCTGTGTGACTAGAAAGAGACTCTTACCTTAGTTCTTGGAAGAGCATCTTAGCTGTTCTCTTTACCTTTGCCCCATAATGTCTATTCTTACAGAGCAGCCAGAGTGAAATTTTAAAAATATGTTTAACATTATCATTCTTCATTATAAAACTGTCCAATGGCATATCATCCCACTCATAGTAGTGGCATATCATCCCACTCATCCAACATCCTTACAATAGCCCGCAAAGTCCTGCACAAATTTTCCTCTGGCTACATCTCTGACTTCATTGACTTTGAATTGCCCTCATGCTCACTGTTCTGCACACGTGGTCCTTGCTGCTGTTACTTACATATTTCACACATAGTCCTGCTGCAGGGTCTTTTCACTCACTGTTCCTTCTGGCTCCAGGATATCCTTTCCTCAGCTTTCTTATGGTTTATCAGACATGACCTTCCCCAACTGCTCTACACAAGAGAAACTCCCCCAGTCATTGTCTAGCCCTTTTCACCCTTTTAATTTTTATTCATCTACTGAAACCACCTGCCTTGGCCAGGCACGATGCTAACCACTTGCATGAGTTGTCTCACAACAGGAGGTCCTGATAAGGAGCATGGTGCTGGCATGGAAAACTCACCAGGAGAATTCAGGAGGGGCTGAAAGGAGGGAGGAGATGCCAGCCCATAATATGTCCTACCAGCCTCCCAGAATCCTTTTGCTAGAATCCATCTTGGCTGAGAGAAGCACGCACCATCAGGAAGGACCCTGCTTCAGACCAAATCTGAGCCAAGCAAGATGATTGGCCAGAGACAACCCAGAAACTACCTCCATTATCATAAAACTTGAGATTGTGAGCCACGTGGCAGAGCAGTTCTCCTGGTCTCCCTTACCTTGCCGTTCTCCACCTGGGGGCCCCTTCTGAATAAAGTCTTTTGCTTTGTCAGCAGGTGTGACTTCTCAGACAACTCATTTCCAAGTTTTAGACAAGAGCCCAGTCTTGGACCTTGGACGGGGTCTCCCTTCCTGCAACACTTACTCTATACATTTTTGTTTGTTTTTATGATTTTTGTGGTCTCTTCTTATCACCATGTAGTCTTTTCAAGGGTGAGGATTTCATCATATTTGTTCACAACTCTATCTAAAAGCATCAAGAATAGCATTTGACACACAGAAGGCATTCAATATATAATAGGGAGTAAATTATATTTTTTAAGGCGAGTTGGGAAAAAGTTAATATCTAGAGTAGAAAATAACTTTTTGAGTTCATTAACTTTAGCTTTCTGTATCCCTTTATATGAATATTCATTTAATAATGGTTTTATAAGGGAGCAGTTTGCCACACCAAAATATGTCTCTTTGGCATGAGAATTAATTTAGGCTGTTTTTAAAAACAAGACTCAGGAAATTCTTCTCATTACCTCACCCTTAACTGCCTAAAAGGATTTAGACAAAGGGCCCGTTCCTAGAATAGAGCTATTACCAGAGATATCTGGAAAGAATATGGGCTGGGTGTGGTGGGGGAACTTGACAAAGCCTAGAAATCAGAGTCCACTTTGCACCCTGTGAGCCCTGCCTAGCCCAGCAAACGTTTGTCTTTCCATCTCCATGTGAATATGCTTCCTCCCATTTGAAATCCCAACAATTTGCCACAACATCCTGGTTTGTCTTCAGATGAAGGTGGTATTTTAAGGTAAAGGTTTTAGTTCATTTTGGAGAGTAACTCAGTCTTCCTGAGTCTCTCCCATATAT
>NW_020174102.1:0-3016 GCF_003031525.2 Neophocaena asiaeorientalis asiaeorientalis | reverse complement strand
ACTAGACCACCCTAGGAATCAGACATCCTTGCTTCTGTTTTCCCGCATAGCTTTGCAATGAATTACACTCGGATCACCAAATACCCGGTGTTGTTCCAAAGAATATTGCAATGTACCAAAGGTGCGTCTCTCTCTGGACTCGGTCTCGTTTGCCAGTGGACTGTTCCAGTCTGTCCAACAGCACTGGAGACCCCGTAGAAGAACTCTTTCACGTCGAGAAGGTCTAAAAGAGAGCCTGTGTTTTATCTTAAAGACAGTTTTCTTCGGTGAAAACATAAAGTGTTATATCAGCAGACTTAGGGTGAATGAGAGCATGAAGGGAAGGAACCACTTAGTGATCCCAACGAGAGTTCAGTGACCTGAGCAACTTGTCACTTGTCCCTAGACTGGGAGGTGATTCCCCCCTGCAAGTGCTAGACTCACCGCTGTTTTCTCGTTTAGTCACTACTTAATAGTTTCTCTCTTAGCTAATCCTGCTCCTGGGCAGTTACATTAAGGATTAGGTAAAACAAAGACGTAAATGAAAAACTCATTGCTCCTCTCCCTCCCTAAAAATGTTGGGTTCCTTCCACTTTAGAACGTGGCCCATAATTGCATGTCATCTGTATCAGTGAAACATCTAACTTGATTTAAACTCTGACAGAGCGGGGGGTAGGCACGTGCCCTTCGACGTGTTGGCTTTGCTCTGCCAGCGTGCCCACAGAGGGAAGACAGTGATGTGGAGCAAGAAGGCAGGGTCCTGGGGCTCCCCTGGTGGTGCAGTGGTTGGGAGTCCGCCTGCCGATGCAGGGGACGCGGGTTTGTAACCCAGTCCGGGAAGATCCCACATGCCGCGGAGCGGCTGGGCCCGTGAGCCATGGCCGCTGAGCCTGCGTGTCCGGAGCCTGTCCTCCGCAGCGGGAGAGGCCACAGCAGTGAGGCCCGCCTACCGCAAAAAAAAAAAAAAGAAGACAGGGTGCCCCTCCTTCTGCCCAGTAAAGACAGTTATTCTTTCCTTCTCAGATAGTGAAGTGGAACAGGAAGATCTAGCTCAGTCCCTGGGCCTGGTGAAGGGTGTGATTGGAGCTGTGGACAGCAAAGTGGCGAGTTATGAAAAGAAGGTCCGTCTCAATGAGATTTATACAAAGACAGATAGCAAGTCGATCATGAGAATGAAGAGTGGTCAGATGTTTGCCAAGGAGGATCTGAAGCGGAAGAAGCTCGTGCGGGACGGGAGCGTGTTTCTGAAGAGCACGACAGGGAGGTTGAAAGGTGAGGCTCACTCTCGTCAGACTCTGAGCGTGTGCCAGAGGGCAGCGGGCAGAATCCAGATGTCACCAGGTTGTTCCCAGGGACCCATGTCCAGACGTCACACAGGAGCAGCAGGCATTTAATTGATCTTAATGTTGTATCAGAAAAGACTGGTTTGAGATGTCTTACAAAACCATATAGAATACAGTAAGAGAACGAGGAAATGATGCAGTCAGGAGAAAGGAAAAAAAAAATTTTTTTTAAAGAACAAAGTAAAGGGTAAGATTCATACAAAAAAGCAAGGTGTTAAGGGAGACATATTTTCCCTATGAAAGAGGGGCAACAAATTTGGGGTCAGGGTTTCTGGCAAAACAATTGCTAGGAGGGAAATACCATCAGTTGCACAATTCATAGATTCTCTGCAATTAAAACTATACATCACTCGTTTCTAAGAGATGGCAGAGGAATTTTCAGCTCCTGAGACCTTAGAGAAATGAAAGTTTAACTCACAGCAACTAGATTTATTATTAAACTTTGTTTTTCATCTTTTATCTTTCTCTAAGCAAAGGAGATCATAAAAGATACTCCCTTTGTGTTTGATTGTAGTTTTTACCTTTTAAATGATCAGCCCCATCAAGTGAAAGAAGTTAGGAGGTTTGTTCATTCATCTGTACATCTGGTTTGTTTGTTTGTTTTTAATAATTGTTTTCGTCAAACCTGTATCCTCTGGGCCTATATGATAACTAACCTCACCAGTAGCCTTGAGTATACCCAGCCCACCTCCCTGGCCTCGGTGAGCTGAGCACACAAAGCAGCCCAGTGCCGTCAGCCATAAAACCCGCTGACATAAAACTCAGGTGAGTGAAATGTGTGCTTCTCCCATCGCCGAGGTATAAGTAATGCTATAGGTAGCTGCTCTCGGAGAATTCCCAGCACTCCTTAGCTAGGGTCTCAGCGTGCTCAGAGCACATAGTAACGACATCCCAGGCATTCAGCTGCTCTCAAAGGTGAATGTCGCAGGGCACCCTGCATTAGAAGTTGGGCTCACGATGAAGAGACTCGTAAAGAGGTTCTTGCTCTGCAGTATGATGGTTGCTAGAATAGAGAGGCGTGAACTGAGGACAAGAGGAGGGAGCCAGGCAGAAGGGAGGGGTAAGCGTGGAAGCGTGGAGCTGAAGGATCTGGCCCGTCGGGAGGGGTGGGCAACCGGGGTCTCTGGCAGCAGAGTGAGGCAGGAAATACGGCTGGAGAATCGGCCAGGGGCCAGGTTGGGGTGGGTGCGTGATCCAGACTAGGGGGCTGACAGGGATGCTGGTAATGGGAGTGAGCGAAGAATGGGCTCAGAATGGAGAGTTTGAGCAGGAAAGGGGTGAGTGAGTTAGAGTGTGTGTAGTTCAGCTTCTGGGGGCAGGGTAGAGGACAGCAGGGGTGCAGAGGTACCAATGACCGAGACGAGGGCGGTCATTGTCGCGGGGATCCGGGAGGGGCTTCTCCGGTCTCAGAGAGAAGAAATACCCCTTCCTGCCCCCAGCCAGCTGTGCCTCTCACTGCTCCATGATGAACTTGAACTGTGCGATCCCTGCAGCTCCTTCCTTCCAGCCCTGATGCTCTGTGATGTCCTGAGACCACAGTTGACGGCTCTGGCCTCACCGCCGCTGTGAGGCCGTGTCGGAGGTAGCCTGGTGGTAGAGAAGTACCTGCCCTCTCTTGTAAGGGTGGATTTCCTAGAGTTGTTGCCAGTGCTGTATTTTCTTTACACAGCAGTTTATTTATTCATTCCCAAAAT
>NW_020174101.1:264-1238 GCF_003031525.2 Neophocaena asiaeorientalis asiaeorientalis | reverse complement strand
CATCAGTGTCTTATAATTTTCTGTATACAGGTCTTTTGTCTGCTTTTTCTGATTTGGATTCCTTTTATTTCCTTTTCTTCTCTGACTGTTGTGGCTAAAACTTCCAAACTATATTGAAAAAGAGTGGTGAGAGTGGGCAACCTTGTCTTGTCCCTCATCTTAGTGGAAATGCTTTCAGTTTTTCAGCATTGAGGATGATGTTGGCTGTGGGCTTGTCATATATGGCCTTTAATATGTTGAGGAAAGTTCACTCTACGCCTACTTTCTGGAGGCTTTTTATCATAAATGGGTGTTGAATTTTGTCAGAAGCTTTCTCTGCATCTATTGAGATGATCATATAGTTTTTCTCCTTCAATTTGTTAATATGGTTTGTCACGTAAATTGATTTGTGTATATTGAAAAATCCTTGCATTCCTGGAATAAACCCCACTTGATCATGGTGTATGATCCTTTTAATGTGCTGTTGGATTCTGTTTCCTAGTATTTTGTTGAGGTTTTTTGCACCTATGTGCATCAGTGATATTGGCCTGTAGTTTTCTTTCTTTGTGACATCCTTGTCTGGTTTTGGTATCAAGGTGATGGTGGCCTCGTAGAATGAATTTGGGAGTGTTCCTCCCTCTGCTATATTTTGGAAGAGTTTGAGAAGGATAGGTGTTAGTTCTTCTCTAAATGTTTGATAGAATTCGCCTGTGAAGCCATCTGGTCCTGGGCTTTTGTTTGTTGGAAGATTTTTAATCACAGTTTCAATTTCAGTGCTTTTGATTGGTCTGTTCATATTTTCTATTTCTTCCTGATTCAGTCTTGGCAGGTTGTGCATTTCTAAGAATTTGTCCATTTCTTCCAGATTGTCCATTTTATTGGCATAGAGTTGCTTGTAGTAATCTCTCATGATCTTTTGTATTTCTGCAGTGTCAGTTGTTACTTCTCCTTTTTCATTTCTAATTCTATTGATTTGAGTCTTCTCCCTTTTTTTC
>NW_020174101.1:0-210 GCF_003031525.2 Neophocaena asiaeorientalis asiaeorientalis | reverse complement strand
TATTGATCTTTGCTATCATTTCCTTAATTTCTTTTTCATTTATTTCTGATCTGATTTTTATGATTTCTTTCCTTCTGCTAACTTTGGGGGTTTTTTCTTTTTCTTTCTCTAATTGCTTTAGGTGCAAGTTTAGGTTTTTTATTCAAGATATTTCCTGTTTCTTAAGGGGGGGCTTGTATTGCTATAAACTTCCATCTTAGAACTGCTTTT
>NW_020174100.1:0-413 GCF_003031525.2 Neophocaena asiaeorientalis asiaeorientalis | reverse complement strand
ACAACAAAGCTGGGCTAGGAGATGAATTCTGAACTTCAGAGTCGGGGAAATGTCGGTGTGAATACCAGCTGTCTCAGTGATCTTTGGCAAATACAACTTGACCTCTCCGAGCTTCTACTTTCTCTTCTGTGATATGGGCAGGGAGGGAGACCAGGACGAGAATTAACGTCTCAGGGTATTGACAGCGGCTGTCATTCCATAAACATCAAGTCACTGTCCCACAGCCCTGTGAGCTGGCTGGGTATTATTAGCCTCATTTTGCTGAAAAGGAAGTTGAGACCCTGAGAGGTTGTGTAACATGTCCAAGGTCACACAGCTAGGGTGGAAGTGGTAGGGTTCCAAATATAAATATGAGCATAAAACTGGACTCTGGGGCTTCCCTGGTGGCGCAGTCATTGAGAGTCCACCTGCTG
>NW_020174099.1:2311-2635 GCF_003031525.2 Neophocaena asiaeorientalis asiaeorientalis | reverse complement strand
CATAATATTTTGTAGCTCTTAATCCGCTACCCCTATATTGCACTTCCCACCTTCCCACGCCCGTTGGCAACTAGTGGTTTGTTCTCTGTACCTGTGAGTCTGCTTTTTATTGTTATAGTCACTAGTTTGTTGTATTTTTTAGATTCCACAAATAAGCGATATCATACAGTATTTGTCTTTATCTGACTTTTTTCACTTAGCATAATAACTTCCCAGTCCATTCATGTTGCTGCAAATGGCATTATTTTGTTTCTTTTCATAACTGAGTAGTATTCCATTGTATATATATACCTCATCTTCTTCTTTTTTTTTTTTTTTTTTTTG
>NW_020174099.1:552-1931 GCF_003031525.2 Neophocaena asiaeorientalis asiaeorientalis | reverse complement strand
TTTTTTTTTTTTTGGCTGCACTGGTTCTTAGTTGCGGCATGTGGGAAGTTCCGTTGCGCCGTACGGGCTTCTCTCTAGTTGTGGCGTGGGTTTTTTCTCTTCTCTAGTTGAGGCGCTGTAGCTGTGGCACGTGCGCTTAGTTGCCCTGTGGCATGTGGTATCCTAGTTCCCTGACCAGGGATTGAACCCACTTCCCCTGCATCAGAAGGTGAATTCTTTTTTTTAATTAATTAATTTAATTTATTTATTTTGGGCTGTGCTGGGTCTTCATTACTGCGCATGGGTTTTCTGGGGACATGTATCTTTTACAATTAGTGTTTATGGTTTTGGGGGGATATATGCCTAGCAGTAGAATTGCGGGGTCATATGGTAGTTTTATTTTTAGTTTTTTGAGAAACCTCCAAACTGTTTTCCACAGTGACTGCACTGATTTACATTCCTACCAACGGTGTGAGAGGATTCCCTTTTCTGCACACCCTCCCCAGCATTTGTTATTTGTGTTCTTTTTGGTGATAACCATTCCGACAGGTGTGAGGTGATATCTCATTGTAGCTTTTCCTTAACCTTTTAAGTTCAGCCTAGAAAACTGATTATTCTTTTTTAAAATTCATTTTTAAGTCTAGCAAATAATAGCAACCAATTTTAAGAGAAAATATTTGATCCCACTTGCAAACTCAGATAATTAAACACCTTCATGAATTTTAAAGTACATTTAAAACCCTTAACACATTACACCCAGTTCCCTTTTTAATCACTTCAATTGTCTCAATTAACAGATACATTCCCAGGTATGCAAATATCCTTAAAATCTAATAAATTAAACTTACAAATATAGTAAAATTTAAGCTCTTTAAAAATATTCCAATACTATACAAAATTAGTTTTCAACTAAAATCACGTTTAGATGAATTATCCAATTATATATTTTACAGTGGTTTCCAAAACTCAGAAATTCTTTGAAACTTTACAAATGCATAAAACAGCAAATATGCAGAGATTCCTTCTTTACCCCAAATATGAATCCTATATTTTGATTCTCTTAAAAGTTTCTGTACTTCTCCCAAATCCTCCTGGAGCTGAGAGATTCGTTCCATTACAGATAGTAATTACCATCCCATGACTGAGCCTGCATATATTCCATGATTTGGGCTGGCCCCTAGCTAGATTCTTGTCAGTGACCCTAATGGGACACTTGAAGCCTATAAATGATTGTTATGTCCAGGATGCTATACTTGACGAGAGGTGCTCTCAAGACCCTGACCCTTAATTTTAATTAAGCTGTACACATTACTGAGTCTTCCATGTACCCCATGGACATTTGTAGGACTGGCAGCTTTATCCTTGATTGGATTTTGCAGGTCTATGGTTCTCAAAATATG
>NW_020174099.1:0-299 GCF_003031525.2 Neophocaena asiaeorientalis asiaeorientalis | reverse complement strand
GGATTATATTCACTTCTGGATATAATTCGGTGACTCAGCTGTAGTCACCGAATTTGAGGTCGTCTTATTGATGAGAAGGTGTATTGTATCTTATTAGCAAGCTAATTGTTTATTCATTCAAGAAATACTTCTTAATTTCTTGCTCTTTGCAGATACATTGTGGAGAATATAACATGCTCTTTTCCTTCTGTTGCTCCTTGCCCAGGGTTGCTCAACCTCAGTACTAGTAACATGTGGGGCTTGGTAGATCCCTTGTCTTCTGCTTTGTATGAGGTTTAGCAGCCTACAATACATGGTCT
>NW_020174098.1:0-762 GCF_003031525.2 Neophocaena asiaeorientalis asiaeorientalis | reverse complement strand
TCAGTACATAAAAGACAAACAATCCGGGCTTCCCTTGTGGCACAGCGGTTGAGAGTCCGCCTGCCAATGCAGGGGAGACGGGTTCTGCCAGCGGCACCACCCTGCTCTGGCAGGCCTTCTGGGAGTGCGCGGTGATCGCCTGGGTGTACGGTAGGTCTGGGCCGACAGGCAAGCCGGGGGTGCGGCGCGGTCAGGGGTGGTGCGTCTCTAGCTCTGGCCCTCTGGCCTCACGTGACCCCAGGAGCCGACCGCTTCATGGACGACGTGGCCTGCATGATCGGGTACCGAGCTTGCCCCTGGATGAAATGGTGCCGGTCTTTCTTCACCCCGCTGGTGTGCATGGTAAGGGCCTGGAGAGGCTGGGCAGGGCGAGGGACACTGAGGGCTCGCAGTGGTGGCTGCCGGCTGAGCGCGAGGCTTCTCGCCCGCAGGGCGTCTTCATCTTCAAAACGGTCTACTACAAGCCGCTGGTCTACAACAACACCTACATGTACCCGTGGTGGGGCGAGGCCATGGGCTGGGGCTTCACGCTCTCCTCCATGCTGTGTGTGCCCCTCCACCTCCTGGGCTGCCTCCTCAGGGCCAAGGGGACCGTGGCTGAGGTCAGTTCCCCGCACCCCGTGTCCCGCACACCATCCCTCCTTCCCGTTGTGTGGACACGTGACCTCCAGAGCGCCCTGCCCCTTCTCCCACACGCCAGGAGGGACAGACTGTTGTGCCAGAGCCTCTGGGCCAGCTCGGAGGGGGGTGTACGGGAGGAGA
>NW_020174097.1:290-1089 GCF_003031525.2 Neophocaena asiaeorientalis asiaeorientalis | reverse complement strand
GGCTATGGGTTAGTTTTAGCGTATGGGTTAGTATTAGGTGACAGGTTAGGTTAAGGCTTCAGGTAATGGTTAGGGTTAGGTTTAAGGTTAGGGTTAGGTTTAGGGGACGGGGACGGTTTAGGGGACAGGTTAGGGTACGACAACGGTTTAGGGTAAGCGTACGTGTTAGGGTACGGGTTAGTGTTAGCGTATGGGTTAGTATTAGGGGACAGGTTAGGGTACGACAACGGTTTAGGGTAAGCGTACGTGTTAGGGTACGGGTTAGTGTTAGCGTATGGGTTAGTATTAGGGGACAGGTTAGGGTACGACAACGGTTTAGGGTAAGCGTACGTGTTAGGGTACGGGTTAGTGTTAGCGTATGGGTTAGTATTAGGGGACAGGTTAGGGTACGGCAACGGTTTAGGGTGAGCGTACGTGTTACGGTATGGGTTAGTGTTAGCCTACGGGTTAGGATTATGGGACGGGTTAGTGTAGGCTTTGGGTGAGGGTTAGGTTAGGGTTAGGGTTATGGGACCTGGACGGTTTAGGGGAAAGTTTAGGGTACGACAACGGTTTAGGGTAAGCGTACGTGTTAGGGTACGGGTTAGTGTTAGCGTACGGGTTACGATTAGGGGAAGGGTTAGTGTAATGCTTCGGTTAAGGGTTAGCGTTAGAGTTAGGGTTAGGGTTAGGAGACAGGAACGGGGACGGTTTAGGGGAAAGGTTAGGATACGATAATGGTTTAGGGTGAGCGTACATGTTAGGGTATGTGTTAGTGTTAGCGTACGGGTTAGGATTATGGGACGGATTAGTGTAAGGC
>NW_020174097.1:0-163 GCF_003031525.2 Neophocaena asiaeorientalis asiaeorientalis | reverse complement strand
TTAGGGTTAGTGTAAGGCTTCGGGTAAGGTTTAGGGTTAGGGATAGGGTTAGGTTTAGGGTTAGGGTTAGGGAACGGGGACGGTTTAGCGGACAGGTTAGTGTATGACAACAGTTTGGGATTGGCGTACGTGTTAGGGTACAGGTTAGTGTTAGCGTACGGTT
>NW_020174096.1:5684318-5773004 GCF_003031525.2 Neophocaena asiaeorientalis asiaeorientalis | reverse complement strand
TTGTTCTTTAATTCCTCTAGGTCTTTGTTAAATATTTCTTGCATCTTCCCGTTCTTTGCCTCCATTCTTCTTTGTCTGTTGGTCTGGTGGGCAGAGCTCAGTAAAGCTTTAATCCGCTTGTCTGCTGATGGATGGGGCTGGATTCCCTCTGTGTTGGTTGTTTGGCCTGAGGCAACTCAACACTGGAGCCTACCCGGGCTCTTTGTTGGTGCCAATGGCGGACTCTGGTAGGGGTCACACCAAGGAGTATTTCCCTGAATTTCTGCTGCCAGTGTCCTGTCCTTATGGTGAGACACAGCCACCCCCCACCTCTGCAGGAGACCCTCCAACACTAGCTGGTAGGTCTGCTTCAGTTTCCTAAGGAATCACTGCTCCTTCCCCTGGGTCCTGATGTGCATACTACTTTGTGTGTGCCCTCCAAGAGTGGAGTCTCTGTTTCCCCCAGTCCTGTCAAAGTCCTGAAATCAAATCCTGCTAGCCTTCAAAGTCTGATTCTCTAGGGATTTCTCCTCGTTTCCTAGGTTAGGAAGACTGACGTGGGGCTCAGAACCTTCACTCCAGTGGGTTGATTTCTGTGGTATAATTGTTCTCCAGTTTGTGAGTCACCCACCCTGCAGTTACGGGATTTGATTTTATTGTGATTGCACCCCTCCTACCATCTCACTGTGGCTTCTCCTTTTGTATTTGGATGTGGGGTATCTTTTTTGGTGAGTTGCAGTGTCTTCCTGTTGAAGATTGTTCAGCAGTTAGTTGTGATTCCAGTGCTCTCACAAGAGGGAGTGAGAGCACGTCCTTCTACTTCGCCATCTTGAACAAACCTGTGACTGGCCTCTTTCCACATAATGTTCAATGTCTGCAAAAGCCTATATGGACATTCTGTGATTTACTTAATCAGTCTCCTGTTAGTCCTTCAGATTTTTCCCAAGATTTTGCTATTATAAGCAGTGTTGTAATAGACAAATCTATCACAGATAGATCTATATTCTAAGACTATTTCTTTAGGCTCTACCTTAGAAAATGAAATTCTAGATAAATATTATTTTAAAATATAAAGTCTTTCTTGGTACAATGTATCAACTTGCTTTCTAGAAACGTTTTTATCATATTAAATTCATATTGACCATGTGTCATAAAGACTGCCTTCCATACCCTCACCAAAACTTGGAACTGTTACCCCTTTATAGCTCTGCCTATTTGATACTTAAGAGGTAGCATTACCTTTCCATTTTCTGTAAGTGTATTGCCTATTGGCATTTCATTTGTGAATTGCTTAAAAACAGAAACTTCACAGCAGTACATTTGTCTAAGATGAAATTGGAACCTGAAATAGTAAAATTAAGCTTCATATAATACATAAATATGGGTTGAAGATTAGGATTTAACAGAACTCAAATAAGCAGCTAGATTTCCCTTATGGCACATCTTCAAAAACTCATCTGAAATCAAGGCATAAATTAAGCAATGGAAAATTATTGAATTGCTAACATCCAACTTTTGCCGAAACCACGTTACTTTTCAAAAACAAAGACAAAAACCTTATTATTACCCTTAGCTTCTCTTTCACTTTTCAAACCAATATTCTTCAACTCAGTCCTTGAAAAGGGGAGAGACCTTATAACCCACATCTAGGTTCTTCCTGATCCACTTAAAACTGATTATCAAGACCCAGCTCCCTTGACGGGTGGTGGGATTGAATCCATGACAGAGGGTCACCATGGGTGGTACAGTCGGCAGGCCATCTGATGGTGGCCACTCAGCAGGTCAGTGTCTAGGGGTTCTGACCTTCAACCATATCGAAACAAGGCAATTTCATATAAGAGACTGCAAACTAGGGCCAGACATGTACAGTGCCCAACTCTAATCATTATTAAATCATCACATAGGTAAACATTACTACTCATTTTTTTGCTGCCTGACCAACACCATTATCCAACTGACATCTCTCTCAGAGAAAATAATTTGCAGTAGACAAGAGCTGAAAATACTATGCAACTATGTATTTATTTAAATAGTGTATTTAAAATATAACTTTTTCTCTAAAAATTATAATGTACAAACATTATTGTCAAATATACATACAGAAAATAAAAGGGATTTGAACAACAGGGAGGATAAGTGGTTCCTGTCTGTACAACAATAGGTAGTACACGTATTTGGGGATGTGTTTAGTGTTAGCATTTGTTTTCCTTAATTATCATGGAGAAAGAACTTCATGGAACTCTTCTACTGCAAAGAGTTTCTTTTATTTTTTTCTTTTCCTTTTCCCACAAATAATTCTTTCCAAGCCTGTCTGACAATATGTGGCTTATGATTTAGTCAAAATCTACCTTTACCATTAGCCCTTTGCGGGACGTATATCTAAATACCACAATTCCTAGGAGCCTAAGTTTGCCTTTAAAAAAGAACATAGAGAAACACCCAGCTCTACCCACCACCAGTCCCTCCCATCAGGAAATTTGCACAAGCCTCTTAGATAGCCTCATCCACCAGAGGGCAGACAGCAGAAGCAAGAAGAACTACAATCCTGCAGCCTGTGAAACAAAAACCACATTCGCAGAAAGGTAAGATGAAAAGGCAGAGGGCTACGTACCAGATGAAGGAAGAAAATAAAACCCCAGCAAAACAACTAAATGAAGTGGAGATACACAACCTTCCAGAAAAAGAATTCAGAATAATGGTAGTGAAGATGATCTGGGACCTCGGAAAAACAATGGAGGCAAAGATTGAGAAGATGCAAGAAATGATTAACAAAGGCCTAGAAGAACTAAAGAACAAACAAACAGAGATGAAGAATACCATAACTGAAATGAAAAATACACTAGACGGAATCAATAGCAGAATAACTGAGGCAGAAGAACGGATAAGTGACCTGAAAGACAGAATGGTGGAATTCACTGCTGTAGAACAGAATAAAGAAAAAAGAATGAAAAGAAATGAAGACAGCCTGAG
Organism: Neophocaena asiaeorientalis asiaeorientalis; assembly: GCF_003031525.2. Lineage (NCBI taxonomy): Eukaryota > Metazoa > Chordata > Mammalia > Artiodactyla > Phocoenidae > Neophocaena > Neophocaena asiaeorientalis. Next base: position 5,770,055 of record NW_020174096.1, on the reverse strand, counting down.
AGACCTCTGGGACAACATTAAACACAACAACATTCACATCATAGGGTCCCAGAAGGAGAAGAGAGAGAGAAAGGACCCAAGAAAATATTTGAAGAGATTATAGTTGAAAACTTCCCTAACATGGGAAAGGAAATAGCCACCCAAGTCCAGAAAGTGCAGTGAGTCCCATACAGGATAAACCCAAGGGGAAACACGCCGAGACACATACTAATCAAACTGGCAAAACTTAAAGACAAAGAAAAATTATTGAAAGCAGCAAGGGAAAAATGACAAATAACATAGAAGGTAACTCCCATAAGGTTAAGAGCTGATTTCTCAGCAGAAACTCTACAAGCCAGAAGGGAGTGGCATGACATATTTAAAGTGATGAAAGGGAAGAACCTACAACCAAGATTACTCTACCCGGCAAGGATCCCATTAGGATTCGATGGAGAAATCAAAAGCTTTACAGACAAGCAAAAGCTAAGAGAACTCAGCACCACAAAACCATAACAGAATAAAGAAAAAAGAATGAAAAGAAATGAAGACAGCCTGAGAGACCTCTGGGACAACATTAAACACAACAACATTCACATCATAGGGTCCCAGAAGGAGAAGAGAGAGAGAAAGGACCCAAGAAAATATTTGAAGAGATTATAGTTGAAAACTTTCCTAACATGGGAAAGGAAATAGCCACCCAAGTCCAGGAAGTGCAGTGAGTCCCATACAGGATAAACCCAAGGGGAAACACGCCGAGACACATACTAATCAAACTGGCAAAACTTAAAGACAAAGAAAAATTATTGAAAGCAGCAAGGGAAAAATGACAAATAACATAGAAGGTAACTCCCATAAGGTTAAGAGCTGATTTCTCAGCAGAAACTCTACAAGCCAGAAGGGAGTGGCATGACATATTTAAAGTGATGAAAGGGAAGAACCTACAACCAAGATTACTCTACCCGGCAAGTAGAGAGCAGACAGCAGAAGCAAGAAGAACTACAATTCTGCAGCTTGTGGAACAAAAACCACATTCACAGAAAAATAGACAAGATGAAAAGGCAGAGGGCTATGTACTGGATGAAGGAATAAGATAACACCCCAGAAAAACAACTAAATGAAGTGGAAATAGGCAACTTTCCAGAAAAAGAATTCAGAATAATGTTAGTGAAGATGATCCAGGACCTCCAAAGAAGAATGGAGGCAAAGAACGGGAAGATGCAAGAAATATTTAACAAAGACCTAGAGGAATTAAAGAACAAACAAACAGAGATGAAGAATACAATAACTGAAATGAAAAATACACTAGACGGAATCAATAGCAGAATAACTGAGGCAGAAGAACGGATAAGTGACCTGAAAGACAGAATGGTGGAATTCACTGCTGTAGAACAGAATAAAGAAAAAAGAATGAAAAGAAATGAAGACAGCCCGAGAGACCTCTGGGACAACATTAAACACAACAACATTCACATCATAGGGTCCCAGAAGGAGAAGAGAGAGAGAAAGGACCCAAGAAAATATTTGAAGAGATTATAGTTGAAAACTTTCCTAACATGGGAAAGGAAATAGCCACCCAAGTCCAGGAAGTGCAGTGAGTCCCATACAGGATAAACCCAAGGGGAAACACGCCGAGACACATACTAATCAAACTGGCAAAACTTAAAGACAAAGAAAAATTATTGAAAGCAGCAAGGGAAAAATGACAAATAACATAGAAGGTAACTCCCATAAGGTTAAGAGCTGATTTCTCAGCAGAAACTCTACAAGCCAGAAGGGAGTGGCATGACATATTTAAAGTGATGAAAGGGAAGAACATTGGTAACTCCCATAAGGTTAAGAGCTGATTTCTCAGCAGAAACTCTACAAGCCAGAAGGGAGTGGCATGACATATTTAAAGTGATGAAAGGGAAGAACCTACAACCAAGATTACTCTACCCGGCAAGGATCCCATTAGGATTCGATGGAGAAATCAAAAGCTTTACAGACAAGCAAAAGCTAAGAGAACTCAGCACCACAAAACCAGCTCTAGAACAAAGGCTAAAGGAACTTCTCTAAGTGGGAAACACAGAGAAGCAAAGGACCTACAAAAAACCCCCCAAACAATTAAGAAAATGGTAATAGCAACATATATATTGATGATTACCTTAAACGTGAATGGATTAAATGCTCCAACCAAAAGACAGAGGCTCACTGAATGGATACAAACACAAGACCCAGATATATGCTGTCTACAAGAGACCCACTTCAGACCTAGGGACACATACAGACTGAAACTGAGGCGATGGAAAAAGATATTCCATGCAAATGGATATCAAAAAAAAGCTGGAGTAGCGCTACTCCTATCGGATAAAATAGACTATAAAATAAAGAATGTTACAAGAGACAAGGTAGAGCACTACATAATGATCAAGGGATCAATTCAAGAAGAAGATATAACAATTATATATGCAACCAACACAGGAGCATCTCAATACATAAGGCAACTGCTAACAGCTGTAAAAAAGGAAATCGACAGTAACACAATAATAGTGAGGGATTTTAACACCTCATTTATACCAATGGACAGATCATCCTAAATGAAAATAAAAAAGGAAACAGAACCTTTAAATGACACAATAGACCAGATAGATTTAATTGATATTTACAGGACATTCCATCCAGAAACAGCAGATTACACTTTCTTCTCAAGTGCACATGGAACATTCTCCAGGATAGATCACATTTTAGGTCACAAATCAAGCCTCGGTAAATTTAAGAAAATTGAAATCATATCAGGCATCTTTTCTGACCATGACACTATGAGATTAGAAATTAATTACAGGGGAAAAAACGTAAAAAAGACAAACACATGGAGGCTAAACACTAAGTTACCTAATAAACAAAAGATCACTGAAGAAATCAAAGAGGAAATCAAAAACTACCTAGAGGCAAATGACAATGAAAACACAATGATCCAAAACCTATGGAATGCAGCAAAAGCAGGTCTAAGAGGGAAGGTTATAGCTATACAAGCCTACCTCAAGAAACAAGAAAAAGCTCAAATAAAAAATCTAACCTTACACCTAAAGGAACAAGAGAAGGAAGAACAAACAAAACCCAAAGTTAGCAGAAGGAAAGAAATCATAAACATCAGAGCAGAAATAAATGAAATAGAAACAAAGAAAACAATACCAAAGATCAATAAAACTAAAAGCTGGTTCTTTGAGAAGATAAAATTGATAAACCATTAGCCAGACTCATCAAGATAAAGGGGAGAGGACTCAAACCAATAAAATTAGAAATGACAAAGGAGAGTTACAACAGACACCACAGAAATACAAAGCATCCTAAGAGACTACTAAAAGCAACTCTTTGCCAATAAAATGGACAACCTGGAAGAAATGGAAAAATTCTTAGAAAGCAATAAACTTCAAAGGCTTAACCAGGAAGAAATAGAAAATATGAACAGACCAATCACAAGTAATGAAATTGAAACTGTGATTAAAAATCTTCCAACAAACAAAAGTCCAGGACCAGATTGCATCACAGGTGAATTCTATCAAACATTTAGAGGAGAGGTAACATCCATCCTTCTCAAACTCTTTCAAAAAACTGTAGAGGAAGGAACACTCCCAAACTCATTCTATGAGGCCACCATCACCCTGATACCAAAACCAGACAAAGATACTACAAAAAAAGAAAATTACAGACCTCACCTATGGTCAACTAATCTATGACAAAGGATGCAAGGATATACAATGGAGAAAAGACAGCCTCTTCCATAAGTGGTGCTGGGAAAACTGGATGGCTACCTGTAAAAGAATGAAATTAGAACACTCCCTAACACCATACACAAAAATAAACTCACAATGGATTAGAGGCCTAAATGCAAGACTGAACACTATAAAACTCTTAAAGGAAAACATATGAAGAATACTCTTTGACATAAATCAAAGCAAGATCTTTTTTAATCCACCTCCTAAAGTGTATGAACCAGTTTGCAGGGCAGAAATTGAGACTCAGATGTAGAGAACAAACGTATGGACACCAAGGGCGGAAAGCCGCGGGGGTGTGGGGGTGTGATGTGATGAGTTTGGTGATTGGGATTGACATGTATATACTGATGTGTATAAAATTGATGACTAATAAGAACCTACTATATAAAAAAAAATAGGGCTTCCCTGGTGGCACAGTAGTTGAGAGTCAGCCTGCCGATGCAGGGGACATGGGTTCGTGTCCCGGTCCAGAAAGACCCCACATGCCGCGGAGCGGCTGGGCCCGTGAGCCATGGCCGCTGAGCCTGCGCGTCCAGAGCCTGTGCTCCGCAACGGGAGAGGCCCCAACACTGAGAGGCCTGTGTACTGCAAAATAAATAAATATATAAATAAATAAAATATCCTTTGATCCTACACACAGTTAGAAAACTAAAAGCCTTTTTCCCCCTAAAGTTATGGTCTGCCTGTGCCAGCCTTCTTAGTTGGTGAGCAAAAGTCAGTGTCACAGAGATTTCTGTTCCTGTAGCACTACAGAACAGAGTCAATGTACAAACCACTGCATTTATAAAGAGAGGAAACTAAAAATGTATTTTATACCCAACCCACTCATGGAAAATTGGGATATTACTAATTTTGGGTTGAATTGAATGTCACCTTGATTAAATTGTGTTCTTGATTACATTCTGTACTACTTACTCTTTTCCTTCTCTATCAAAAATGAAATGATAAAAAGTTTAAAATGGAACTCCAAAGTAACATGAAGTTCACTTTGCAAAACTTAGAACACAGAAGCTTCCCCAAAGAGCCTACTTTTATAGCTATGAAATGTTTTATCTGAATTTCAAAAATATCCAGCATCAACCAACAGGCGGGGAAAATGTATTCAATAAACATCCATTTAGTATCCAATACGCCAAAGTCACTGTACATAGTAAGGTGAGAGGTGTGACGATAAAGGAGCTTTGTACCCTCAAATTGTTCAGTTTGGGGAGTTAATTTTCACAGTTTTTCAAATGATTACATGAATAACTTTAATACAAGACAGTATGTGACAAGAGTGGTAAGAGAGATAAATACCTTCTGGCCAGGAAGGGTTTCATAAGGATGGAAACATGAATTAGTGGAGGTGACAGGAAGGGCCTTTTCATGCTAATAATCTGAAAATCATCTTGCTAGGAGTATTTAAGCTATAACCATACTAAAAGAGTTGTGACCATGGCCTTTCCACAAGCCTGGGGAACTGACATCCTCTCTAGAGGTAGAACAGTCTCCTGTTCTTCACCAAACCCTATAGTTTCCAACAACAAACAAGACTCTCCCCAACTAGAATTTCTCTAGCTGGTTGGCAAAAGTGTAAAAGGGAAATTCACACCTTTTCATGAACTATTTCCTACTGAGGACAGGAAGCTTATACGCTTAATGATCATCTCCCCATTCCCTTTCCCTATTTTCTCCCATCAGTTGAGACACGTGGGAAAGAACTGATACCTGCCCCAAAGAGACTACAGCCTGATCCTCAGGCTGACTCAGATATTTTGGCAACATAAATTATCACAGATCCACCAAATACGTTTCTTTTTGAATACTTATACCTGCACCCTCAAATTCAGAATTGAAATCAATTGATGAAGCAGAATTAATTGAGCACCTTGTTAACAACTGAATGGGATAAACAGATGGAGGAGCCATAGTTACTGCTCTCTAACAAAGCACTTGTAACTGTCTTGGGAGAAAGACATGAAAAGCTAACTGACAAGAAAGTATAAAAATATCAGAGGTAGTGCTGACAAATTTACACCATTAAAGTTTATTTAAAGGAAACATCAGTGGGGGTACGTGGCTATAAAATGCTTCATGAAAGAGGTGAGGCTTGTAGACATCGGACATGTGGGGAACTGGAAAGAACACATCAGTCCGGCAAAGGAAGGGGCTAGTGTGGGCAAAGGACACAACCTGGAACACTTTTGGGGTCTTGCTTGGGAAAGAGAGGGAGTCACTCTACCTGGGATGGAGAAAGCAGAAAAGATAATGTTGTGAAGGGATGTTGAGACCATCTGTGGAGGACCTTGAACTTTGACTAAAACATGCGTGTGTATAAATGAGCCTATATCCATTTACTTAAAACTGGTTTAATATGCTTGGCTTTGGTAACTTTACCCCTAAATGATCATTTTAAAACTCTTTCATGAACACAAGATTTATAAGAATTATGAAGTGTTGGGGTGGTTTTGAAACCAGGCCTTATAAAAGTATCACCCAATTTAACTGCTTATTAAAAATCCAGATCCCTAGTCATAACCCAGGAATATTCTAGAAAGAAATTTAAAATGTGACACAGAGTTATGTTAAAAGAGTTCAGGCTTGCGAGTCATTCGTGATTTAAAATATGCCTCTACCACTTACTAATTGTGGGACCATAGGCGTATCACTTAACCTCTCTGAGCTGAGTTTCTTCATCTGTAGAATTAGTATAATGCCATATCGTTCATATGTTTATTGTGAGAATTAAATGGAATAAATCACACAAAGCACTTGGCATAGTGTGTGGTTTCATGGTGCAGGCTCAATAAATGATACCTTATATAACTGTTCCCAGGTGGTGCCAATGAGAGAAGAACATGAAGGACAGACTGAAGACATTGTGTAAATGGATTGATTGGATGTGGGCAGTGAGTCAGAGGGAGGTGTCAGAGGTAGCCCAGCTCTTGCACCTTACTGACTTACCAGTGCCCTCTCCTCTCTTATACCCAGATCACACCATTCAGCCACAGTTGGGTCATTGCCTTTGTTCCAGCATTCACACTCATTGCCACCAAAGTGCTCACTGCTCTGGGGACAAGTTAGGTAAAATCAAACCTTAAAGCACTGTGGTGAGTCACGCTGTCTCTCTCATTGCAGCTGCCACCTCCAAGTGTGTCTGCCTATTGCCCTCCCAGTGCTTCAAGAGTGGAAACCAGCTCTTCTGCGTCAAAATGGGATCATCAATGAGCCAGAGAACAGTGAACACCTGTGAAGTAGGAGCTGTCAGGTGTGCCAACAGGAAAGTGGAAATACTGCATCCTGGGAGGTGTAAGACCTAACACAGTTACTGATAAACAGATTTACTGCCCCCAAATAATCCCTACAAAAGGACACTCTTGAACCAACAGCAGACTGTCATATCCAGGAGTGACCAACATAAATCCTTTTGTGTTCATTTCACATTATTGTTCTCCCTGCCTCCCGTGTCTTCTCCCCTGTCCAGTTCCCATCCATGATGCTCTGTAGCATACCCCTAGGTAATAACGTCCACATCAATCTAATAAATTCTTCTGTTCATGTTGCACTAAAATGATGGGACTTCTGAGGACCTTATGAAGCCTGTGGTATTAAGCATCCTGACAAGTAGAAATCAGAACAAAAATTGTAATTTTCTTCAATGAATCAATAAGCATAGAAATCTACAACAACTTGTATAACACATTCTTGAAACCCAACCTTCATGCATTCACTCAACAGATAATTGTGAATGTCTACAATGTCCCGGTACTGTTTAAGGTGCTGGGGAATCAGCAGTGACTAAAACATACAAAAGCCCTTGCCTTCATAAAGCTCACATTCATGTGAAGGAAGACATACAGAACATAAAATAAGCAAATAAAATATATGGTATGTTTGATGGTGATAATTGCTATGGAGAAGATAATGCAGGGAAAGGTGAGTCCCATCCTTAATCCTCTTCTTACACGAGGAAATATTCTATAGTTAATAAGCATCACAGTAAGGATGATTGGACTCAAGTGGAAGTTGCCTTGCTTAGTTAATAAACTTCTGGAGTTTTCTCCTTAGGAGACTCTCTTTGCCTCAGCTAAAGTGCATCAGAAAGCTTTTAAGCTAAAGTGTGTGATGGATGGAAAATCATAAGAGAATTTCAAAGGAATAATTTTTAAGGTAAGGCATATCTTTCGTATTAGGCCATACCAAGTAGACACCCACTTCTTAGAGTATCATTTTGAATTGGGGAAGAGAAACATCTTTGGAACAGCAGTTCTCAAACATGAGTGCACATTGGAATCGCTTGGAGCACTTGCTAATATAGATGCCTGCGACCTAGCCCCAGTTTCTGGTTCAATAGTTCTGGGGTGGAGCCTGAGAATCTGTATTTCTAACAACTTTCCATGTGGGACTGCTCATGATGATCGGGGTGTCGCATTGTGAGAACACTTAGCCTAGAAATGGAGTCATCAAACAGCTAATACAACTACTGAAATAATGATCTCAAAACCTTAGCCAGCCAATCTCCAAGCAGGTGAGTGGAAGCAGATTCCCTTCCTCTAAAACTCACTGGGATGCCCAGCTAATGGAAGGGGTCTATGAGTCACAGCCATCTGGCAGCACCCTCTTTAGACCTTATACATTAAATCTCACTCCTCCATCTCATTAATCATAAGATCTTGGCAAAAATATAAAACATCTTGGAATATCAAAGGCTAAGTATGAGGAAGGGAAAAACCAAGAAAGAGAAAACACATTTTCCTGGTGTAACGGCAATTGAGTGGGAATTGATCTTTGCCCAGGAGTCAGTGACGCATCTTTTCCCCAGTCATGCCACCCTACACCCCTCTCACTACAAAAATGGTGCAGGTCACTTTTGTAAGCTTCGCGCCTTCAGCACTCCCAAGACGCCAAAGTGAGGGCAAAGTTTAGGCATGAAATATTCCCACATTCAAAGGAGAACCACCAACAACTGAGTCAAGACACTTTGCTCAGGACTGACGATTCTCACACCAGCTCCACACCTTTCCGGGCTGTACAGCAAGACTAGGGGTGGGAGGGGAGCCATAGGGAGCTGCAGGTGCAGGAAGGCAGTGCTCATAGTAAGAGTCCTGTTATCTCCCTCAAGTCCTTTTCTTCTCCTTGCTGAGGAGGAGGAGGATGCTGTAAGTATCCACTGAAGCCAGGCAACCAAAGCTTGAAAGAATCATTTGTTAGGGTACCGACATCCAGGATATACAGTGCTGCCCTCGACGGCTGGAGGATGTGGAATCAGAGCTGCCACTGGTGAGCAGGTTGCTGGAGGAGTTTCTGGGAGCCATGGATTCACACCGGGAGAGTTCTCTCTTACAGGAGCACAAGACCACTTCCTGCCTAGGGCATGCTGAAGGCAGGATGATGACAGAGTGGTCTGCACTGTTTCCATAGTGACAAGGGAGTGCTGTGGCATGACTGGGAAAAAGATGGATGCAGCCCTTTCTCCATCTCAGTCCCAGGGTGTAAGGAAAGAATGGAGAACTTTGGTGGTTCCCATGGCTCCCTAGGAAGGAGCAGAGAGAAGAGGAAAAGCAGGCGCTCTGAGGCCACCCTGCATCTTGGACATGAACATATGGGAAGCACCAAATGGAGACTTAGCTGTCTCTCTCACAGGAAGTTCTGGGGGACAGTGTTGGTAGGAGAAAAGCAAACATCACCCCAGGGAAACACAGGGGCCACCAATAACATAGGACCAGATTCATTTAGAACAAGACCAAAGGGGACACCCCATCACTGACTCCTGCTGTCTCTCTGAGTTCACTTCCTTCCAACACCAGATCCAGCAGATGCAGGGGACAAGGTATCCTAGAATGAGACATGCCTCTCCATCACTTCTATGAGGGGTAGGAAATTTGCAAGAACAATCCTCATCAAGACCCCAAGTCCTCTGACCCAGAAGCCTGGCTGACACTGGAGGTGGGGAAAGAGATGAGATGTAAATTGGATATAAGATTAGAGACTTAAACTGGACTGAATTTTTAAAATAGTGACTGACCAGCAATCCATGTGATCTGTCTCAGACTTAATTGAGGCAAGGGAAGACAGGGATTTGGCAGAACCTAGAGAAAACCATGACTATTATGAGCTTGCTGCGGCCACCATAACAAAGTACCACAACCTGCATGGCTTAAAATAGCAGAAACATATTGTCTCACAGTTCTGGAGGCCAGAAATCTGAAATCAATCTGTCCACCAGGCCACGTTCCTTCTGAAGACTCTAGGAGAGGATTCTTCCCTGCCTCTTCTGGCTTTTGGTGTTTGCCAGAAATCCTTGCCATTCCTTGGTTTGTAGATGCATCACTGCAGTCTTTGCCTCCATCACCTCGTGGCCACCTTCACTGCCTCCCTTCTGTGCATGTCTGTCTGCCCAAATGTGCATCATCTTATGAGAGCAGCCTTGTTGGATTAGCGTCCACTCTAATGACCTCATCGTAATTAGATTACATCTGCAAAGACCCTATTTCTAAATAGTTTTACATTTGCAGGTACCAGGGGTTTGGACTTCAACTTATCTTTTACTGCAGACACCATTCAACTCACAGCACTGTGATTGGGAAAAAAATGTTTCCTGTTTACACCCCATAATATAATCAAAGGTTTATACCAGCTATTGCATTCATATGGTTTGATTAAAATCAGTCAAGCTTGCTTGTTTGCCTTATTTTATTCTTTAACTTGTAGCAACCTTCCCTTTTAATGGTCATTGGTTGGTCTTTTTTACCACTTTAGTTACCTTTGTTTCAAAGGATTTTTTGAGTGCAGGAATCCATTAAAGTTTACATTAGGCTAATTTACATACCATTTACCCGTTGAATTTTTCACACTTTGACATTAATATTTTTTTAATGTTTATATTGGAGTTTAATTGTTTTACAACCTTGTGTTAGTTTTTGTATAACAAAGTGAATCAGCTATATGACATTAATATTAATATAGCAATTTAGTACAGTGTTAAGAGCTAGTGATAAAATTGTCATCATGAAGCAGAGTGCAAAACTGAAACATATTAAATACCTGGAATTTGGACCTAGAATCTCCTGCACTGTCCTAGAAGATTAAACAAATTCTAGATCAAAGGTAAAACCTTCATCCTCTTAGGCTATTAGAGATGAATGCTAAGCTTTGGTGCCTGTAGCTTAAATAACTGGAAACCAACTCAGGTCTTTTTTTTAATATGGATTTTAATTTTTGTTGATTCTGCAAGATATTGACAAAATAAATGAGACCCCAGTTTAAAGAACTTTATAAATAGACGTGCTATATATCTCAGATGTCCTAGAAGCACAGAGTTCTAAGACTGTGCTTATTTCCAGTCTTCTGGTGGGGTGATATTCAAGTTTAAATGATGATTTCCTCTTTTTGGAGGTCTTCAGTAAAGCTCACTAAATTTTAAACTAAATTGTTACTCTTTCTACAAAAGCCTGCAACTCCCACAACCAACATTCCTTAGAGTTAAAGACTGAGATCTTCTGTTGTTTCCAGAAGACCACCCACAAGCTAAACAGAACCCACATCCCTTCCTAAATTCTGAGTAACAAGAATCTGACAGATCATGATGGCTCTGGTTGGTGCTGGGAACCAAATACCCTGAGGCTTGATTAATTGGATTCTGAATGACTGGCTGTCTCCAAGGTCACCTTCATTCTTTTGGGATATATTGTGTGTGGAATCAATGAGGCATCCAGTTTTTAACCAAATAAATGGCCTGCAAAATTATACTTGTATCCATTTTATTTTATGAGCGTGAGACAGGCCACTGCTACACTATTTGTCTTCTTAACAAGTTCTAGCTACACAGCTTCAGCCCCATGTGTCAAATATCAGTTAGCAGAGGTACGTGTCACCAATCAAGGGACTCCAAAGGACGGACGGTACATTGAAAATCATGCTCACAGAGATTTATATAGAAAGATATTCATCACAACATTATTTATAATAGCAAAAAAATGACAGAGCCTAAAGGTCCAATAATAAATTATACCCCCTTTATATGATGGAACAGTATGAGACCACTGACAAGCATCTTTCAAAAAAGATTTTAAAGGACATAATAAAGTGAAAAGTCAGGCTGCAATACTATATATACTGAGAGTTGTGTAAATTGTGTGTATACACATGCCTTTAAAAACAATGACTGGGAGAACGAATCTCTGGAATTTGGAGTTATTTTTATTTTCTTATTTATGTTTTTCCGCATTTGCTAGATTTTCTACAGTCAGCATGCATTTTTTTAGAAATCTTCTTTGTTTTTATTCCAGTCATGAAGGTAACACAAGCTTATTGCAAAAACCTTAGAAAATACAGTACAAAATTTATTCTTTAATAAGTTATTTTCATTTTGATTTGTTCCCGTGCTCACACATTTGTTATTATTTGTTGTTTGTTGTTAAATATATTATTCAGCATGCATTTTTTAATATAATCAGTCATGAAAATCATTCTTAAATCTTCTCTTCTACTTAGGTAGAAAAAACACATAGCTAATTCTGCTTGTTTAGAAAACTGATAGCAAATAGGCCTTGGAGTTCAAGCCAGCTCAACTGGTCTGGATTGGCGTGCGTAAAGCAGGTAGTAGCTTTCAGCCAGACATGTGAACCTCACACGGATGCATTCATTCATTCATTCAAAGCATTGTCTGAATACCTGCTAAGTCACAGGGTTAGAACTATAATTGTGCAAAGATTTTGGACGTACTTACAGTACACTGGGAAGATTTTAAAGATATAATTAAATCAGTATTATACAAAATAGAAAGCTATTTAAAAATTACAGGTATAAATAACATCTTTAGGGAATTAAAAGAAAAGAAATTAAAAGAAAACTGGACAGTTAATAAAATAAAATCAAGCCTAAATTCTCAAAGTTGGAGACACTGAGTAGCTGTTTGAACTTGGACAAACATCTGAGACTGTTTCCTCATATGAAAACCAGACGATACCAGCCAACTCACTCTATTTGTGCTGAGGATTGGCTAGAGTGTACTATATATTTGTATATACACACACACACACACACACACACACACACACATACACACAGCAACTACTAAAGAGCCTAGAATGAAATGTGCATTCAACTATTCAAATACTATTATTATTATTACTATTATTATTTAACACCAATGGAGAAGAGTGGCTGGACTTCTCCCTTTATTTCCTGTCACATGAGACACTTCCCCTATTGCCATTCTTGCCATTGAAGCTTGATTTATTAAAGAGTCCATGGACTGACTTAGATTGTTCAGGGGCGAGAAATGGCTGGAGTATTCAGACTAAATATTCAGACTAAGTTTTCAGACTAAGTTGATTAAATGTACCTGTTCACTGTGCTTGCACAGGCATGACCACAATTATCAAAATCAGCAATAAAGGTTTTAAGTTCTCTTTAGAATGAATCACCCTTTATACCAAATAAATGGAGATGGCCCAACATTTATAATCAAAAACCTAACAATCTATGATATCAAGCAATGTGGACAGAAGACCCATGATTAGAAAGTGAAGAGGAAATTAGACTGGGCAGCTGGAAATACACTCCAAGGATTACTTGCTTGATACCACCCTTCCAGTATGCAGTGACACAACAGATTTGAAAAAGGCTACATTTTTACCTAACATGAGGGAAAAGCCATACTGCAGTTCAAGTCATGAGATGAGATTTTTTGTCCTTGCTGAAGCTGTATTTGTAGTCATACCAGGGTATAGAGCACCACCATAACTGAAGCATTTCCATTTTGGTTATAACAACTGTGGACTAATTGTTCCTTAGGGCATGTCTCCCCTTCTGTTGAAAGACAGTGATACACACTGGTACATTGTTGCAGTTGTCAAAAATACTGCTCACCAGTGTTGCTGGCTCTCCATCTCCCAGGGACTTGGCAGGAACATACTTCTTGGCCCCCATGGGTTAGGGTGTCATGTAATTGGTTCTGACCAATAAAATGACTAGAAGTACATGTGTAGCTTCTGGACAAAACGTGTAATTGCTGGCGTGAAGTTTCCCCCAAGCCCCCTTTTCCCTGTGGCACATTTGAAATGCTGGTTCCCCCGTCAACCTGAGTCCCTGAGTCAGTAAAATAAGCAGAGTCCTCTATACTCCATTGAACTTCTATGGGTATATGGCATGAACAAAATATAAACGTTTCTGAGATTGGGGTTGGGGGGGTATATTTGTTACACTGTTATCTAGCCTACTTGTCTGATATTAACTGTAACAGATGATATGATGACCTGGGAAGCTGATCTCTTTCACTTGCACAAATTGCATCCCAGGACTCTCGGTTCTCCTATGGGCATTACTGAGTAAATAGGAATTGTACTGCTGTGAACATGGCCTATAATCAGTAGTATGCTTGGGACAAAAATACAGAACAAATTAGGAAAGGGAGTGATTATACTTAGCTCTTAAATACATTCTTTTTTTTTTTTTTGCGGTACCCGGGCCTCTCACTGTTGTGGCCTCTCCCATTGCGGAGCACAGGCTCCGGATGCCCCCTGCATCAGCAGGCGGACTCTCAACCACTGGGCCACCAGGGAAGCCCCTTAAGTACATTCTTAATTGCATCCATCATTTTATAGAGAAATTGATTCGTGGAAAATTAAAATTGAAAGAAAACAAATCCTTACATAGAGAGTTTACCTTCTAGGACTATAAAGAAACATAAATGCAAAAATGGTGAACACACTTTTAACAAACTCCTTAGTATACTTGGGAAATTTTTTAGACGCTTAGAAACACTTATTATTTTAAAAAGCATTTCAAAGTTAATTAAATCTACTTCATCTTTCTTGATTACCAAATCATTACTATTATGTTTCATGTCAATTGCTTATCAAAACTACATTCTAAAGAACTTCAGGCATTTGCTAATGGTGTAGATATACAAAAATGCATTTTTCATTCTAATTTCTAATGCTTGGATATAACAAAATCTAACTAGTATACTGTAGCACAGGGGTCCCCAACCGGTCCGCAGCCTGTTAGGAACCAGGCCGCACAGCAGGAGGTAAGCGGCAGGCAAGGGAGCCTAGGTAGCTTCATCTGCCGCTCCCCATGGCTCCCCATTGCTCGCATTACCGCCTGAACTGTCACTCACATTACCACCTGAACCATTCCCTGTCCGCCAACCCCGTGGAAAAATTGTCTTCCATGAAACCAGTTCCTGGTGTCAAAAAGGTTGGGGACCGCTGCTGTAGCAGGTAGTATTTATTGCCCCTCCTCCCACATTTTTTCAGCTCCCGGCCAATGGCCAGTATTTCAGGAGAGGCTGGTGCCAGTCCCAACACCAGACCCAAGAAGTTAACCACAATTGGTTTAAGTCAGTTAATGGGGGTTCCATTTCCCTTCCACAGGTGGTTTGGACATGGGCAAGTGATGCAAATCTGATGAATGAGCGGTGAGGAGAATCTTCTGGAGGGCTTCTTAGAAGGAGTTTCTCACTCTCCAAGAGTTCACAGGAAAAGACGGTCTCTTCTGAACGTTGCCATGTCTGAATGTGATGCTGGAAACTACTGCAGCCATCTTGCCACCATGAGAAGGTTTCCATTTGTGGTCTAGGCCAACCTATGGAAGAGGCTCCAATAGAGGCTTTTGTGGTCTCTTAGACCGAAACCTTTGTGGACCCTTGTGAGATCACTGAGCCACTGAATTACCCAACTCTGGAGCATTCATGCTTCTGGTCTTCCTGTTATAAAATAATACAATTTCTCTATAGCTTAAGCTATTTTTGAATTGGGTGTTCTGCTACTTGTAGCCAAAAGTATCCTGATTCAGAAATTAGGCTTGTTGTACCTTCATGATGCTGGTAGATTGATAATACATTTTTCTTTTAAATGACTATAACTTGTTTTTAAAAAATGGAGAATTCTCTCTCTTGGTTGATGATACTTAACCTGTATCTAACAAAAAGAAGATGAACCTTCAGAAATGGGAACTCATGAGGCAACAATTTAAGTGTATAATAAATTTCTTCATTATTTCTTAGAAAACCAAAGTCGCCTCTAAAGCTTCCCAACCAACCAGTAATTAATTGTAGGCCTATTGAGCACTCAGTGACATGTTTAATTCTCTGAGGTGAAAGGGAGACCTAAAGCTTACTAAGCCACTACTGGGTGCCAGAATCATCGCGTAAGTATTTTATTAGGCCTCACAGCCACCCTAAGACATAGTAGGTATTACTGGCCTCATTTGGAGATGAGGAGACTAAAGATTAGAGGCCAGAGCTACTTACCAAAAGTCTATACCTCATAAAAAGCAGAGACAGACTCCAAACTTGGCCAGTCTAACTCAAGAACCAGGGGCCAACGGTATTGTATCAGTGCTAAATGTATTGATTTTATAATTATACTGTGGTTATTGTAGCAGTTATAGAGATTGCTGCAAATCTTCGACATTCTTCCGTTAAGATATGGGTTCTACAATTGTCCATCAGCAGATGAGTGGATGAACAAACTGTAGTGTATACTACATACAATGGAATATTATTCAGCTTTTTTTTTTTTTGCGGTACGCGGGCCTCTCACTGCTATGGCCTCTCCCGTAGCGGAGCACAGGCTCCGGACACGCAGGCTCAGCGGCCATGGCTCACGGGCCCAGCCACTCCGCTGGGCATGTGGGATCTTCCCGGACCGGGGCACGAACCCGTGTCCCCTGCATCGGCAGGCGGACTCTCAACTACTGCGCCACCATGGAAGCCCTTATTCAGCTTTTAAAAGAAAAGAAATTCTGACTATATGCTACAACATGGATTAACCTTGAAGACATTATGCTAACTGAAATAAAACAAACATTGTATGATTCTGCTTATATGAGTTTCTTCAAATAGTCAAATTCATTGAGACAGAAAGTAAAATAGTGGTTGCCAAGGGCTGGGAAGAGGAAGGAATAAGGAGTTATTTGTTTTACAGGTACATAGTTTGAGATGGGAAGATAGAAAATTTCTGGAGGTGGATGGTGGTGATGGTTCCACAAAAATGTGAATGTATTTAATGCCACTAAACCATACACTTAAAAATAGTTAAAATGGTAAATTGTATGTTTTGCATATCTTACCCCAAAAATTAATAAATAAACATAAATAAAAAAGATGTGGGTTCTAATCTCCCTACCCTTGAATTTTGGCAGACTTCTGACTACTTTCATTAAGGAAGTAGAGCAAAAGTGACGTTATGTGACTCTGAGGCTGTCCAAAAAAGGCCTTGATGCTTTCACACTGTTCACAGAAACACTCATTCTTAGTGCCCTGAACTGCCACAGCAGACGCCCAACAGCACTGAGGCAACCCAAGTAAGGAAACCCAGTGAGGAAACCAAGACACAAAGAGGCCACATGTAGGGGTCCTGGTCAGCAGTCACAACTTAACCCAGATGTTGAGATAACCAGTCCAGACACCAGACATGTGAATGAAGAAAGTTCTAGGTAGTTCCAGATTCCAGTGTTTAAGACATCTCCAGAGGTTTGAGTCTTCCCACTTCAGGCTCCAGACAGCATAAAGCAGAGGCAAGCCATCTCCACTGTTCTCACTCCAAATTCCTGACCCACAGAATCCATAAACAATACAAAATAGCTGTCGTTTTACACCATTAAGTTGGAACTGGTTTGTTATATAGCAGTAGATAACTAGAATAATTATGCAAGAGAATGTCTCTGTCTCAGGAAATATACATTGAAGTACATAAGAAGAAAGGATATGATGTCCACATCTTACTTTCAAATGGTTCAGGGGTGCAAAATATATATATGAATATAGAATATATATATTCTCTCATATATATATTAAAGAATTATTAAAGTGGCAAAATGTTAACAATTGGTGAATCTGGTTGGTGAAATGGGTATCGAGTTCTTAGTGTTATTCTTGAGATGTTTTGTAAGTTTGAAACTGTTTAAAAATAAATGTAAAAAGAGAGAAGCCATGGGCTTCCCACCATTACACGTATGAGACATCATACCTTACAAAATCATAGTAAAAACCCAAAGCAATATCTAATTTTTTGTTGTCACGTGATACAAACCACTTCATTCCATTTCTGCACATCAATCTCAGTCTGGAAGGGAGATATTCAGAAGTAAAACAGAGCTTCCTTTTCACCTCAGAGTAAGAGACAACCACGTAAGCAGAACACAGCATTGTGGTCTGATCTGGAGCATAGGACGTATTTTAACATGTACCCATTTTCTATCCAAAATATGGCTTTGTAAAACTGTAACATGCAATTATGGTGTGCTCTCCAAAATGTTTGTTTGAATAAGTGTTTAAAAGATAATAGGCACCTAAGAAACTGAATAGGGTCTCCCACTCTCCAAAGGAGAGTTGGGTGCTCTTATAAAGCCAAAAACCTAGGTGAGAGCAGATTAAAAAAGCAAACAAAAAGAGCTGGATTCTATTTAACTATAAACAAGAATCAGTTAGTACTCTTTGCCTGGCTGATGGCAGCTAATCATTCTACACTGAGCATTAGCGATCACAGCCCTGATTGCTCACAAGCCTCTCATTATGGGGCCTGAGTAGACAGAGGGAAAGAGCAGAGCTCTGGGGTTGAATTTCACTTTGTGGACGCTGCCTTCTTCACCCGATCAATATGCCCATTTTACTCAAGACCAGAGATCTCATTTTTCAGATTGTTGTGACTTTCTGCCCTTCCGTCTAAACAATGGCTGTAGTCTTTGGAGGACTTTACTGCTTGCCTCCCTTCCCAAAGAGAGTGGCTGGGCAGGAGCAAAGAAGGAGGATCGGGTCCAAGCCCAGTATCTTCTGTCTGTTAATGCAAGGGCACCAGAATCAATGACCATAAGACATGTTTTCGTGGAGCTATGGGCAACTGAACTGAGAGTAACTCAGGAGTGTGGCTTCTGGGTCCTCAGTCACTGGAAGCCATCCCCTTAGTACCACAGGATTGGCCAATAACACTAAGAAAGTCTCAATTGTGCCTTTGTTTTCACCAGGTGCTGCCTCTATAACAAATTAGCATAAACTTGGTGGCTTAAAATAACATACATTTATTATTTTATGGTCTGGGAGTCAGAAGACCAAAACGGATCTCAGCTAAGAGCAAGTCTGCATTCCTTCTTGTGGCTCTAGGGGCAAATCCCTTTCCTTGTCATTTACAGCTTCTAGAGATCATCTGCCTTCCTTGGCATGTGGTTCCCTTCCACCACCTTTAAACCCAGAAATCTCATCACTCCAACCTCTGCTTCTGTCATCACATTCTCTTCCTTATCTCTCTTTTCTCTTCTCACTTTCTCTTATCAGAACGCTTGTAATTACATTAGTCCCACCCAGATAATCCAGGATCATCTCCCTATTTCAAGATACTTAACCTAATCACATCTGCGAAGTCCCTTTTGTACATGTAAGGTAACACAGTCAGAGGTTCTGGAGATCGGGACAGACAGCTTTGGGGAGTCATAGTTCTGTCTGCCACATTTGGTATGCCCCACATGTCATTAGCCATAACAGATCAGAGTTCTACATGAACTTGGAAGTTGTTTTTTTTTTTTAATTAAAAAAATCATTTTACAAAGCAGAAGACCAACATCATTCCTGCAAATAGTAAGGATATCCTGCCCTCTTTGCTCCTGACCCCATAACAAGGGACCACAGTTGCTAGAACCTTCCAAAATACTTGGATTTGAATATTATCAAGACTGTCTCCCTATCTCATATTTAAGTTCCTATAAGCATTCTGCCTTATTCTCTATCTCCACAGATGAGCTCTGTCCCATAGTAGAAAATATGATAGCCAGATTTTAAGGAAATAATGAGTAGATAAAACTTGGCTCTCTGAGTCTCAAGTTAAAACCCCAAGAAAGACTCTCATTAATCCTGTTTCAGGGAACTTCCCTGGTAGCGCACTGGTTAAGACTCCACCCTCCCAATGCAGGGGGCCCAGGTTCGATTACTGGTCAGGGAACTAAATCCCACATGCATGCCATAACTAAGGTGCCTGCCTGCCGTAACTAAGACCTGGCACAACCAAATAATAAATAAATAAATAAATCCTGCTTCAGTAAGATGGCTACCTCTAGACCAATCAACTGTGATCAAAGAGCAAGGTCATGTAGAGCAAAGCAGCTCTGGCACTAGCACTCTGGAACAGAGAGAGAGAGAGAGAGGTGGGGGGGTAGGGGCGCAATCCCCTTGAGATTGGATACCGTAACTAATACAGCCATGCAATGTCACAACAAGCTTCGAAAACAATACCTCCCTCAGAAAGTGGAGACACTGTTACCACAATAAGAAATCTCCTAGCAGTGGTTCCCCAACCTGGTAATCATCAAAATCATTTGGAGAGCTTTTTAAAAATATTGACTCCCAGGACTTCCCTGGTGGCGCAATGGTTAAGAATCTGCCCGCCAATGCAGGGGCCACCAGTTCGATCCCTGGTCCGGGAAGATCCCACATGCCATGGAGCAACTAAGCCCATGCGCCACAACTACTGAGCCTGTGCTCTAGAGCCTGCAAGCCACAACTACTGAGCCCACGTGCCACAACTACTGAAGTCCATGTGCCTAGAGCCCGTGCTCCGCAACAAGAGAAGCCACCGCAATGAGAAGCCCGTGCACTGCAACAAAGAGTAGCCCCCGCTCACCACAACTAGAGAAAGCCCACACACAGCAATGAAGACCCATCCCATACCATACCAACAATAAATAAATTAATTAAAAAAAATATATATTGACTCCCAAGTCCCACCCCCATCTACTAAAATAGAATCTCCAGAACTTAAATGAAAGCACACATTCAATTAAAAGCCCAATCAGGAAAACTCTTTCAGATCTGGGCTGAGGCAGGCAATTTATAACAGGAATCATATTACCTACCTGTTCTGAGTCCACACTGGTGCTAATCCAAACTCTATCCCTCACCCACTTTCTTACACCCACTTTAAAGCCTCCACACCTTTCCCAGGTTTGTACCAGTGCAATAAGATCACTTGGCTACCTGAACCTTTCTCTGAAAGTTTGTTCCTTTACAGATTGTGCTCAAGTCCTCCACCTTGGCTGGACGCACTGGCTGACTCTAGCTTTAAGCTCAGGAATCACAGAAATCCACACCCACTGGTTAAGGGAACTATTTCATTCCTACCCATTACCTCTAGAGTGTTTACTGCTCTAAAATAGCAAGGAATGGAGGAAAAATGAGGAGAGAAAAATGGTGGAGAGTAAAATGAAAGTACTATGACAGACTGCGATGAAAGAGAAAAGAATGTGTCATGTAGGCAATTTAGGCACAAAAACAGAGATACAGACCAATGGAACAGGACAGAAAGCCCTGAGATAAACCCATGCATATATGGTCACCTTATCTTTGGTAAAGGAGGCAAGAATATACAATGGAGAAAAGACAGCCTCTTCAGTAAATGGTGCTGGGAAAACTGGACAGCTACATGTAAAAGAATGAAGTTAGAACACTCCCTAACACCATACACAAAAATAAACTCAAAATGGATTAAAGACCTAAATGTAAGGCCAGACACTATAAAACTCTTAGAGAAAAACATAGGCAGAACACTCTATGACATAAATCACAGCAAGATCCTTTTTGACCCACCTCCTAGAGAAATGGAAATAAAAACAAAAATAAACAAATGGGACCGAATGAAACTTAAAAGCTTTTGCACAGCAAAGGAAACCATAAGTAAGATGAAAAGACGACCATCAGAATCAGAGAAAATATTTGCAAATGAAGCAACTGATGAAGGATTAATCTCCAAAATATATAAGCAGCTCATGTAGCTCAATATCAAAAAAACAAACAGGGTTTCCCTGGTGGCGCAGTGGTTGAGAGTTCGCCTGCCGATGCAGGGGACACGGGTTTGTGCCCCGGTCCGGGAAGATCCCACATGCCACGGAGCGGCTAGGCCCGTGAGCCATGGCCTCCGAGCCTGCGTGTCCAGAGCCTGTGCTCCGCAACGGGAGAGGCCACAACAGTGAGAGGCCCGCATACCGCAAAAAAAACCCCAAACAAACAAACAAGCCAATCCAAAAGTGGGCAGAAGGCCTATACAGACATTTCTCCAAAGAAGATATACAGATTGCCAACAAACACCTGAAAGAATGCTCAACATCACTAATCATTAGAGAAATGCAAATCAAAACTACAATGAGGTATCACCTCACACCAGTCAGAATGGCCATCATCAAAAAATCTACAAACAATAAAAAAAAAAATCTACAAACAATAAATGCTGGAGAGGGTGTGGAGAAAAGGGAACCCTCTTGCACTGTTGGTGGGAATGTAAATTGATATAGCCACTATGGAGAACAGTATGGAGGTTCCTTAAAAAACTAAAAATAGAGCTACCATATGATCCTTTAATCCCACTACTGGGCATATACGCTGAGAAAACCATAATTCAAAGAGTCATGTACAATGTTCATTACAGCTCTATTTACCAATAGCCAGGACATGGAAGCAACCTAATTGTCCATCGACAGATGAATGGATAAAGAAGATGTGGCACATATATACAATGGAAGAAACAAAATTGAGTTGTTTGTAGTGAGGTGGATGGACCTAGAGTCTGTCATGCAGAGTGAAGTAAGTCAGAAAGAGAAAAACAAATACCATATGCTAACACATATATATGGGATCTTAAAAAAAAAAAAAACTGGTTCTGAAGAAGCTAGCGGCAGGACAGGAATAAAGACACAGATGTAGAGAATGGACTTGAGGGCACGGGGAGGGGGAAGGGTAAGCTGGGACGAAGTGAGAGAGTGGCATAGACATATATACACTACCAAATGTAAAATAAATAATGGGAAGAAGCCACATAGCACAGGGAGATCAGCCTGGTGTTTTGTGACCACCTAGAGGGGTGGGATAGGGAGGGTGGGAGGGAGACGCAAGGGGGAAGGGATATGGGGATACGTGTATAGTATAGCTGATTCACTTTGTTATAAAGCAGAAACTAACACACCATTGTAAAGCAATTATACTCCAATAAAGATGTTAAATAAGAAAAAAGAGCAGCCACAAAAAAGGCATTGCTAACTTCCACACTATCAATAATTATTAAAGACTAGTAACCAAGTGTGAAGACAGTTGTTTGTCTTTTTAAAATATATTATGGCAAGAAAAATCATAAGTATAATGTAAGTTCTCAAATTAAATAAAATGTTGATTCACGCTGCTACTAAAAAAAAAAAAAAATTAATGGTTTTACAGTTAATGGAGATTTAGAATCAAGGAAATAACTTTGATCCCCCAGGCCATTCATTCATTCCTCAGCAACAGGAGTTTTAGAAGGCTGAAGGCCTATTCCTGGCCCCCCACTTGGATAGTAAAATTTAGTGTTCCTTAGATCCATTTTGTGAAGTCCTTGTGAAATCGCCAGTTTCTCTCTCTCCCTCCCCTGCTCTTTTGCTCTCTGCAGCCTGTAAAAATCTTTTTGAAAGTCAGGTGTGCTTGTCAGCATCACTCTAGCTTCTGGCTTTGTAAAAAGATGAAATGTTCCTTTTTTTCACTATTCCCTGGAACTGTCTCAATGGTTTAGGAATATTTAAAACTTAAGATATGAAAAAAATGTACCTTTGAAAACTTTTTTTTTCAGTGTCTCCTATGCTTACTGAGCTATTTAAACATTTCACTTCTTTCTGCATCATCTTTTTACAACTATGCAGTCCTAGAATTATTTCCTTTTTATCTAAATTTTAAAAGTTATTAACATAGAAGTATGTAGAATATTTGTATAATTCTTTTCTGTTCCTCTGTATATATAATGCTCCTGTTGTATTCCTAATTTTGTTTGCTGAGTTTCACCTTTTTTTCTTAATTAGACCAGTTAATGGATCATCTATTCTTTCTCATTTTTTAGGAAAACACAATTTTTTTCTGCATTTTCATTTACTAATGTCTTTCTATACCTATGAATGAATTTCTTCTGCTTTCCTTTGGTTTATATTTCTTATTATTTACTTCTTCAGTTGACTGCTGGATTCATTTATTTCATTTTTTCTTGTCTAGTAAATGGCTGGTAATCTGGGGGAAAAAAGGTAGGCAATTTATCCTCTAACTCAAAAGTTGGTGCCAAGATCACCTGTACTGAAATCATCTCAAGTAGTGCTACTCAGAATGCTTGTCTGTGAATTATTTATTGTGGTCTCCAAGAAGATAATGAGCTAGCACCAAAATGTAAATCAACAAAGAGCTTCCTTTATCCACAAAGTCTTGCTTAAAAAAAATAAAATAAAAAAGTAGGCTAAGCTAAGCAGTGTAATTAGTAATAAAGTTCCCATGCATTCTGTCGTAGACTCCTTGTCCCATGAAAACCAGCAAAAATCGGTTCTCAGAAGGCACTTCAAGTACACTTGACCTAGGGTACTTGTTTAAATAATAACAGCAACAACAATAATAATAATATACTGAATGTTTACTACATGTTTCAGTGTTATATATATTGTAAGTTTTATGAGTTGTCTACTAAAATTGATAGCACTATATATGAGGAAAGGAGCTATACTAAAATTCTTCGTAGTAAACCTCAAAATAACTGGCACAGAGCTACTGATACAGCAAGTGATCAAAATATACTTAATTGAATAAAGTAAAAGCATAAGAGAAATAAAGAAAATGTTGGACTAGAAATATAAATTTAGAAGTTATCTACCAGTGACACAAAAAAACCATATAAGTAAATAATTTCCCTAAGAGAATAAAGCCCAATTTTCTTTTTTGAATTATTCATCCACTAATTCTTTTTAGTATTTATTCATTCAATTGAGAGCTTACTAGAAGCATTATTAGGGACAAACATGACTCTTACTCATGGAGCATAAATTATTATGGAAAAAACAGAAAATAAATGATTAAGTACTAATAAGTAAGTTATTACAAACTGCGATGAGATCCAAAGAACTGGAAGAAGCCAGACAGCATGTGAAGTCTGAGGGCAAGTGGAGCAGACAATGAGAACAGCCCAGGTAAAGACCCTGAGACGAGAGAGGCACTGGGGCCTTTCCAAGAGGTGAGGCTAATTTAACTTTTGCTTTCAAGTAGGTTGGAGGCCAATATGCTGTTGAAAACAAAAGAAAAGCCAGACAAATTTTAAATTATATATTAAGGCGTAAGAAAGCTGTAGAAGCAACAAGGACCAAACGGGATAACATTTCAGAGAAGGAACTTTCAAGAGGTGAGCTGAGGATTTGCTTCTGTCCCTGGGGACACATGCTGATCCTGACGTTGGCTACATGCCAAAAATCAGGGCGAGGACAGGCAGGGGGCCAATGCTGGGAGACAGTGAAACCAGTGGGATCTTTTGGTTGTGCAGGATGGAGTGATAAAACTGGAGAAGTGAATGGCCTCAGGCACATGGCCACTTTCTCCCTCAAAACACTGACATTCCAAAGATACGGAACAGGAGGCTAAAACATTAAACTGAGACCTTAGAAAAGCAGAGGGATTTCCTGCAGTCTCCCAGCGCTTAGGAGCAAAAGACCTGGGAGGAAAAGAACAATAAGAGTCAGGAGCCCTTGAGGGAATGATGAGATGACCCTGGCAATATCTTACCACATCTTACATGAGGGCGTGTGCCAATACGGAAACATCAGCACTTCTAGAAACTGAAAATCCAGGCTGGTTCCTGGCAGTGTCACAGGTGCGGTACGGAAAAGCCAGCAGGACTTTCAGCAGTCCCGTAGGCTAGGAGAGTGACAAAAATGGAGATTTATGGGCTTCAGCACAGAGTAAGTCTCTCCCTCAAGACATCTGTCAATTCCGAAGCTTCGTGGGGTAGGAGGCTAAAGAGCTAAGCCCAAAACCTCTCAAAATAGCCTAGATTAGATTGCAGTGATGGCTGCACAACTCTGTAAATATACTGAATTCCACTGTACACTTAATGTGGGTGAATTTTGTAGCTCAAAAAAGCTATTAAATAAAAAACTCTCAAAATCAGAGCAGAAATTCCACACCATATCTCTCCACTGAGAAGATGCAGTTCCACAAGACACTCATTAAGAAGCCCCAGAAGACCAAGTCCTAAGAACAGGGGTGACCTGGGATAAGCTGCAATCCAACCTCAACCAAGCTCAGTCAATGAGTAGACTAAGGCCATCAGTGCTGCCCTCTATCTCCCTAGCAAAGAAAAGAGTGAAAGTTCCTTGATGAGTTATAGCATTAACTGGAGCCTCTACATTTTTTAAAATATATATATACTGGGCTTCCCTGGTGGCGCAGTGGTTGGGAGTCCACCTGCCAATGCAAGGAACACGGGTTCGTGCCCCGGTCCGGGAGGATCCCACATGCTGTGGAGCGGCTGGGCCCGTGAGCCATGGCCACTGAGCCTGCGTGTCCAGAGCCTGTGCTCCGCGAGAGGCCACAACAGTGAGAGACCCGCGTACTGCCAAAATAAAAATATATATATACACTGTCTAATATTTAACTAAAAATTACTAGACAGGATCGTATAATGGTTATAAAACCAATAACCAAGAGAAAAAAGTAGACGATAAATACAGACTGTCATGTGACCCAGATATTGAAGTTAGGACATAGGACATTTAAATAAGTATGATCATTATGTTCAACAAAATACTTTTAAAATAGAGAAATAAGGCCAATGTGGCTGGACCATACAAGAGAATGAAATACAAGATTGAAGATACAAGCAGGGGCTGATCATTTAGGGTCTTTTAGGCCATGGTAGAAAGTCTTAATTTTATTCTAAGTCATAGTTTTAAGTAAGAAAGGAAAACAACCCAATTTGCATTTAAAAAACAAGAATCAAGGTAATCATCTAAAAAGCTATAGCTCTAACCCAGCTAAGAGATGATGGTAGCTTCGACTGGGATTGCTGTAGAAGATCTGGAGAGAAGGAGCTAGAGTCAAGATATATTTTGGAGGTAGAAGCTACAGGACTTGCTCATGGTTTGAATGTAATGGATCAAAGAAAGAAAGATAGCAAAGATCTCTCAGGTTTCTGACTGGAACAAGATGGAGTAGAATGACAGTAGAATAGGTTAGGGAGCAGAGGGAAGTTCCATAGAAGTTGGGAGGCTTTCCTAAGATTACCAACAAGTTAGTAGCAAAACAAGGACTAGAATCCAAGTCTCTTGATTCTTACTCCAGTACTTGCTACCATAGTGAACTTACTTTCCTCTAGGAATTCTTTTCAGTACTATGATGTCTGCCTGTTTTACATAGACAGTGAAGAGTGTGTTCAGAAGGCTAGTGTCCAGGAGTGGTCAAATATTAATTTTGAAGCTTTAAACATGGGTGGAAAATGCCAGTGCTTTCAGAGCCAGGACATAAGATGGGTAAAGGTTGGGTTTTATGCTAATAGAGAATGGGGGGAGGGCTCTTTTGATGAACCTGCAGCATATACACCACCTACAGCCATTCAAATTCAATTTTTAAAATATTTTTAATTACCCTCATGCCAGTGAAAACATATTTATATGCAGTTTACCAACTTCTGCTAATTAGATGCAAATATTTTTGGTAACACCTTATTTTGCCTTTGAACATGAGCAAAAGATAGTAGAGTTCCGTTCAAGGACTTTACTCTTGTCTAGCCACTTATTGGAAATGACAACGTGTTTCTAATTGCATGAATATTTATATGTAAAATAGAATTCTAAGGTTTATTCCATAAACAAACAAAGAACTAAAAGAAGGCCATGCCTAAACCAGTGATGATAATGTATTGTGATCCAGCGACCATGATTAATCCAACCTTTTACAACCAAAATCCAAAAATCAGTTAATTGGATTATCTTGCCTGATGCACTTATCGTTCTCTTGAGATATGATACCGGGAACCCTCAACCTCATCACCTAGGAACAGACAACAGAAAGAGGAAGAAAAGCATGATTACAAAATGGAAGCTGCCAGTGATGTACTAACATATGGGTACTCAATAAGAAAGCAATGGGAAAAAATTGTGACATGAAAAAACCTAGTTTGCACCTATTTCACGAAATTGTTTAATGCCTCCAGAAAATGTTTAATTTTTGTATGTTTCAACTGGGAAGACATTCAGCTTAAATGTTTCTAGCCAGTTTTATAATTTCTAAACTCATTATATAGAACCAAATTTGGCAGGATATCAGTGTAGTGTGTTTTTGACAAAATTCCTGAATGTCTTTTATATGTTTAATTTTTGAAAATGTATTTAATGAAAGGACAAAAATTCAGTTCATTATATAATCCACAAAGCAAAATAATTAAATAAAAATGAAACATCTTGAAAGCATATGACCCACAGGATTGTCATTATCAAGTTAATATTTTAGAATTTTTAATATCACTTTTGCATCTGTTTTTTCATAACATTTTATCTTTTCGGGGGAGCTCTCAATATATCTGTTGTGACTTGATGAATTTATTTCCTTCCACTCATTAATAAAAGTGAGCAATTTGATTGATCTATTTCTTCTGCTGTTTTGTTATAAACAGTAACTTTAGTGTGATTATATAAACATGGCTGTTTCCCTTCATCTGCTTCCAAAAATATATGAATGAACATCAAAAGTATTGTTGTGCATGTAGAAAATCAAAAGCTGTCTTGCCGACAGTTTGTATGAAAAAAATCTAAGAATTTTAGGTGATGACAATCTTAATGGGAGCCTACACAGCACTAATTACTAGCATTATTTCTACTGTTACTATTACTACCACTGGTAATAACAACAATACTTTATTCTAGTCAAGGTAGTATATAAGATTTTCCATTAAATAAACAACCTTAAAATAAACACATAACAATGATAAATAAAATATTTGCGTATGTAAAAAAAGTTGTATTTGTGCTTAAAATGATATTAACCAGGTATTCATGAACCAGAAAGAGAATTACACTGGGTTAGGACCCAGACCTACTAAACTTGAGGATGGAACCAAACCAAACATCTACATCAATTTCTGGTTGATTAGAAATTATAATGTCACATACATTTTAGACAACTAGGGTTAGTTTTGTGGCATGAATTCAAAGACCAGCAGAGGCTTCTTGTCTCAACAAAGTCTTTTTTTTTTTTAAAAGCCCTTCCTATCTGGAGAGAGTAGTAGCATTTGAGACCCCAAACTTGGGTCAAGCTAGCCTGTTGGCTTACAAAATGGGTCTTTGATATTCTCCCAGCATAGTAGATCCACGTTACCAAAGTAAGGTCTGGTTCCACAATGAGGATCCAGCATACTGGGTAAAGCCAACCGGAAAATATTAACATAGAGATATGTGTGAGGCAAGGAAGAAAGAAAACACAAACAAGTGCACACACACATACACATACATTCTATACAAGTTAAACTTGCAAGTAAAAACGTCAAAGCACATGAGAATAATAAACATCATAGAGCTCAACAAAACAAGAAATTACTCTAAAATAATAGCAAATATTAAAACATTCTTCTAAGGACTTTAAGATCTCCATAAAGAGGAGGGGAGTGGGGAGAGGAGAATAATAATAAAGTCAACAACAAAATAATAGTAGCTAAAATGAATTGAGTACCTCTGCCACAATTCTCAAGTGGACTGATTTATTTACTATAACAAATCAGTAAGGAAAATAAAGGAAAAAATACAATTTTTACCTGGACCCCATTCTTCCACTAAAAGCAATGCTTAACTTCTCAACCTCTTGACTTTGGAATCAGCAAACACCTCAAGGAAAACAAAAATGTTGCCAAATACTGAACACTCCTTTGCGAACTTTCTCCCCTGAATCTCGCTCTCACCTCTATAAGACAAAATCAATCATCATGAAACAATGACCGGAAGATAGGAATCAAGATTGAGCAGAGCAAGAGGAAAACAAATCACAAAAATGAAAAATACAATCACTGAAATAAGAAAAGACAGAATAAGGATCTAACTGACGGGATAACTGGGGAATTGGACGATAACAGTCAAGAATTTTCCTGGAATGAAATGTAGAGCATAAACAAAGATAAAAACTTAGAAGATGTGAGAGAAGGAGAATAGATAAGAAGCTCCAACATATACCTGACCATTTTTCCCAAATTAAAGACTAGAGAATACGGCTAATAATTTTCCTGAATTAAAGGAAGACAGAAATTATCAGAAAGAAAACTCTTGGTGCACAACAGAACAAATCGTAACAAGCCTACGCCTATGAGTTTGATTATAGTAAGAGTGACATTTCTATAGCACTGCACACTGCACTGTCTCACATAGGAGTTCTGCTTCTAGCAATGGCAATGAGGACAGCCGGGAAATCTGGATAATTTGTTAACAAGATTTATAGGAAAGCATCAGAGAGCTACCAAGGGGATGAGGATCTGTGGTATCAAGATCCATGCAAAGAGCAGAGGCACAGAAGCCAGCTCCTCCCGTTAAGATAACTGCCAACTCTGAAAATGGCAGCTGAGGGGTTGAGAAGCTGAGCAAAACTTTAGAGCAATTTGTGATGTTACTGCAGTTGAGTTCAGGGATCACAGAAAAAAGAGAGCACTGCTAAATATGCCAGGCTTTTGAGTGAGCCCGTGAAGAGCTACACCCTAAGAACAATGCTGAATTAGACCACATGTAGTTCCTCATGGTCCAACTGCTAAAAACTAAAGACAGAAAAAATCTTTAATGTCATTATGAAAGAAAAAAAGACCCTCAAAGTAGTAACAATTAACCTTATGGCTTAATTCTAAACAGAAATAATGGAAGTCAAAGACAGGAGAATTGTGAAAGGACAGAAAGAAAACATCTACTAATATAGAATTCTATATACAAAAAATACCTTTTGAAAATAAAATGATGTAATTATATTTTCTAAGAAACAAACTGAGAGAATTCATCATTAGCAGGCTACACTAAAAGAAATAACAAAAGCTGTTCTTTAGATAGAAGGAAAATGATTGAGGTGGAAAAGCTAATATGTGGGTAAGTGAATATAGACTACATAACATGTGTGAGGATTTAATAAAACATGAAGAAAAATAAAGAGAAAATATATGAAAACAACACTACATAATTGGAGAAAAGGGTAAATAAGGTTAAAATGTTCTAAGGTCCTTGTACTGTCTAGAAAGTGGTAAAAGTATTAATTTATAATATAATTTAATAACTTGAAGATGCAGATTGTAATCACTAAAC
The DNA here is from genome assembly GCF_003031525.2 of Neophocaena asiaeorientalis asiaeorientalis. Classification (NCBI taxonomy): domain Eukaryota; kingdom Metazoa; phylum Chordata; class Mammalia; order Artiodactyla; family Phocoenidae; genus Neophocaena; species Neophocaena asiaeorientalis. Next base: position 5,739,267 of record NW_020174096.1, on the reverse strand, counting down.
CCATATTTACTAAATAATAGTAAAAACATATATAACTAACAAGGTAATAAGTGGTATCATGATTAAAAATACAATTTTAAAAAAGTCAAAAGGAGCAAAAGGAATTAAGAATAGTTAAGACAAGGAGAAAGATAATAACACAATAAACTTAAAAGTATATCAGTAATTACATTAAATTTCAAACAACTATATTGTGTCAGTTTGAGTCTTCCTGGAAGCAGGCACAAAGATGGAATGAGAGGTACAAAGATTCATTGACAAAAATAAAAGAGGAGAGGAAACAGTATGCAGAGAGAATCTCAGATCACAATGCAGATCTGACACCTGTGAAAATAGTAGGGGGAAGGAAAGATTGCAGAAGAAGCTCCTCAGACTGCAGTGCAGCTCAGCGAGAGTCTCAGCCAGGCTGACGTGGAGCCCACAGCAAAGATTGTCCGTTATATGGACAGAAGGTCTTGGCTCCTTTACCCTTGCCATGCTTACTCATTGCTGGGAGCAGCTCAAGTAAGGATGACTTTGGGCTGAAGGCAGGGAATTGGATCTACCCAAAGTAGTTGGAGGCTGTCAGCTAATTACACTCCTTGTGGCAGCTTCTCTTTTAAAGACAGATCCGACAACATACCTCTCAGATGCCACAGTCCCCCATCTGTCCTGTGCAGATCCACTTCCACACTTATTCAAAGACCACCTCCTTGTGGGCCTTTCGTCCTGAGGTAAACACGGAAGAAGACGAACTACAGCCCCTGTCATTACTTTTGATCTGGGGGTGACAACTGACACTCATTGTCTCTCTGCTCTGCTTTGCATTTTCAATTCCCCTCACCCTCAGCCATCACCTGCAGGTTTTAGTGCTATGTAGTAATATTACCCAAAGCCTCATTCTGGAAAGGTCTGAGACCCTGGTAATCATCACCTTTCCTGTTCAGGATTGCTGCTTTTGTCAGTTCACAATTACAGTTGGGTAAGGGAGTAACAAAATGGACCCAATTGGATCACTTGGATTCTATACATATTCTTCCCTGCCCCCACTGTGTATAAGCAGCCCTACCTACTGGATCCCAGTTGTATCGTTTTGATCCCTACAGTCTCGATCCTGGATGTATCATTCCCATCTTATGATGGACTGCTTCTGGGTCTCTCTGGCTTTAGATTTGGCAGGTCTGACAGAACCTAGATCATAACAGCAAATAAGGGATGGTCACCTGGTACCCATGGTCAAGTGTTCTACCAGGACTCAGTAACACTCCAGGAGCTGTTTCTCAAAAAGTATAATTCTCCACCACACATGACTTTGTCTTTCTCTAGAACACCAGAGTCCTGGATTGTAATTCTTCCAGTGGGGCTTGCCATAAACTCCATAATGAATCGTTTTTACCTTAGACTCTTCAATACCATAGTGCTGACTAGATCATATGGCCCAATGGACAAAGGTGTTTGTGTCAAGGCTGTCAGCCTTCCATGTTACTGTATGTGAGCTAGAGCACAATTCCTAGGTACTGAATGTGCACCTCCAGAGCCTGAAAATGACCATCAGGTAGTATCCAGCAACTTGTCTTTTACTTTGGATATTCTGACACATCTCTGACTACATCCTCTAAAAACTTCACTGAAGTGTCAAGTCCCTGAATCTCTATGATTTATCTCTCATCCTCTGAAGTACCAAGGCTTCAAGCATGCTAGTTACCTCTTGCTCATCTATCAGCTTGGCATCATCAGTGTGGTGTTCTGTGGGATATTCAGATGATACAGGTGGTCCAGATCTCTTTGAAGTATGTTGTGACAGAAGATGAGAGAATTACATAGCCCTGAGGCAAAACTTTAAATGAATTGTCTACATGGATGCAAATTGTTTCTATTCCATTCAAAATGGAAAAAAACACATTCACCCAATAAAAGGCCACATAGTATGTACCTGAGACTTTATTATTCTGGTCTACAAATGATGTCATGTCTGGCATGGCAGATGCAATTGGGACTACTACAAGGATAAGAGTGCAGTAGTCTATACTCACCAGCAACCATCAGATTTCTTCAGGGGCTGGACTGGCTAATTAGAGGGATAGGTTAGGTACAACCACCCATGCATCTTTTAGATCTTTATGTCCAACATGAATATCCATCCCCCCTTCCAGGATTTTATATTTAACATCTTGTTCAAGGTTTAACACAATTCAGAGTCTTAAATTTGTCCTTCCCCATCATAGTAGCTGTCAACCCACAGGCCAAAAACTCAATGTGAGGATTACTCTAACTGCCAAGTGTGTCGATTCCAATCAGTGACAAGGAATGGACCTGTTGTAAGGCAGGCTTTGGCCAGGACTCCATTCATTACTTAGCTCCCGCGTGTCTCCACTCTAACAAGAAAGATTCAATGATGCTTTGAGTCTCTGTATCAACTCAGACCCTGTGTCCTAGGGTCCTCAAAATATTTGACATCCCTATTTTCACAGTGTATAGTGACCTGAATAAATGGCTGTAAGTCCTTTGGAGAAGGACTAGAGGTACTTTTATAGTATGCATTTGCCATGGCTTTGTAAGTTCCTTCCTTTTGACCTGACCACCCCTTGATTCATCGAGTTCCGGATCTGAAAATGGGCTCATCAAGGAAAAGCTGGCTGAGCAAGGAATCAGGACATTTTATTGGGCAACTGTCCCCACCCTCTTGCTCCTCTATTGTTTTTTAGTTTTTTATGTGCATCTCAAACTTCTTTAAACATAGGATTACTTCATAAAAGAATAAAGCAAACTCAAAACCCATTGATAAAACCTGAAGTAAATAAAGAAGGGAGGATTTTTTTTTTCTCTTGAGACAACAGATTACAGGTCAAAAAAAGTTCATGCTCCAGAAGATTCAGAGAAAGAAGAGAGGTGAGGACACATATCAGCTTTTACTTGCTGCGTGAGAAGCCATCCCAAAACTTAGTGACTTCAAACAATAATCACTTGTATTTTTCCCACAAAGATATAGTTTGGCTTGATGGTTTCTACATTGGTCTTGCCTGGGCTCACACATGTGGCTACATTCATCATGTGAGCGTATTCCACATGGATCAAATTTCCCCTCCTTTGCTAGAAGTACTCCTCTGTTCTTGCCTTCTTCTGATAGCAGAATGAAGCAGCACCCTCACTGGCTGCCCCTCTTGGGCAGATGGTCTTAATGAGTGGAGTGTCCTCTGGGTCCACCTATGCAATGCAATCTTCTGGTGGATCTGCTGACCTCACATAATACATCTCCTCCAGCATGCATAACTCCCTCAGCTTTTTTGCTTCCTCTACAATCTGCCTCAACAACTCAAGCATTTCAGTTTCACTCAGCGTGAGCTACTACTTTCTCCAGGCTTCTAATAACCAATCCAGCAGTTAACTTGCCCCCATTTTCTGGGGTCCTTAGCAGGGTGTTAAATCCCATGTTTGAGAAAGTGCTCCTAAAACACTGAATTCTTGCTTATGTTGTCTTACATTCCTACAACTAGATCAAAAACCCTAAGGGATAACACTTTAAAACCTTTAAAAATATATCAGCTACAAAATAAAGTACTTACAACTGAAATGGTTTGACACCTGTGCATTTTTTTAAAACACTCAATAGAAAAGTAAAGGAAATAAAATGCGTGTGTGGAAAGTGATAGATGAAATTAGAATACCAAAATGTTGATAAGTACTGAAGCTGGTTGATAGACTTATGAAGGCCTATGTGTGGTCCTTATTACATGTTTTCTTTTTTTGTATGTTTGAAATTTTCCATAATAAAAAGATAAACAGCAAAAAGGAATTTGAGAGCTTCAGATTTTTTATTTTCCTATGGAGTTTCAAGGTGAAAACATTTTTGGATTTTTTTACAGAAGGCAGGAAGGAAGGTTTAAATATAATGGAAGTGGGCAACATGAGAGAGAAGGAGAAAGCCAAGGAAGAGACAGAGAGGGAGGAAGGGAAATCTGACATATAATAGGGGATGGAGATCCAAAACTTAAATGTAACTTAAACACTGCCCATTGGACATTCCTTTTTCACAGAGCTGCAGTCTCTGGGAATTATATGCCTCGAGAAGATGCTGTGTGTAAGGGCTCTTCTCAGTCTCATAGCTGACCACACGGCCTTTGGAAGATGAGAAACTGGTGTTCTGAAATCTCCAAGAGCCTCAGGCATGCTACCTTGAGGTACTATGTCTATGTTTAACGTGTGAAATAACTCGCTTTGCATAAGGGATTCTAATTTGGAGTCAGGGTTGAGAACCACTGGATTAAGGGATAAAGGTGTAGGCACTGCCCTTCACTGGGAGTCTACATTGAATTATGATTAGGAGCATTATTTTGGAGTCAGACAGGCTTGTGTTTGGATATAATCCTGCTATTCTTAGCAAGTCATGTAACTTCTCTGGGCCTCACTTTTCTTGGTTGTCAGGTATAAATAGTGATACCTACTTCATAAAGTTGTGAGCAGTGAATATAATACGATGTGCTATTGTTTGAAAAACATCTAACTCTACTTCCTAGATAAGTGTTCAATGAAGGGTAGCATTGTTACTTTACAAAAGGTTCGTGAAGCCAGAAAAGCCTTCAAATTTCCAGAGGAAAAAGTCTCTAATTATGAAACAGCATTACAGATGAGTAGGGGAGATTTGGGTTGTTGTTTTTTTTTTTTAAATAAATCTATTTATTTTTGGCTGAGTTGGGTCTTCATTGCTGCACGCGGGTTTTCTCTAGTTGTGGCGAGCGGGGGTTACTCCTCGATGCTGTGCAAGGGCTTCTCATTGCAGTGGCTTCTCTTGTTGTGGATCATGAGCTCTAGGTGCGTGGGCTTCAGTATTTGTGGCTCACAGGCTCTAGAGCACAGGCTCAGTAGTTGTGGCACACCGGCTTAGTTGCTCCGTGGCATCTGGGATCTTCTCAGACCAGGGCTCGAATCCATGTCCCCTGCATTGGCAGGCAGATTCTTAACCACCGCGCCAGCAGGGAAGTCCTTTGAGGGGTTTTCATAGGAACCCTCAAATTACACAGGAGGCGGCGTTAACCCCCATGGTTCTAAGTCTGACATCCTCCTCTTTCCACACATGCCTATGTAAGGTTACAGAAAGGGGCATTTCAAAAATGTATGACAGGGGGCTTCCCTGGTGGCGCAGTGGTTGAGAGTCCGCCTGCCAATGCGGAGGACACGGGTTCGTGCCCCGGCCCGGGAAGATCCCTAAAAAAAAAAAAATGTATGAGAGGGACTTCCCTGGTGGTGCAGTGGTTAAGAATCCGCCTGCCAATGCAGGGGACATGGGTTCAAGCCCTAGTCCGGGAAGATCCCACATGCCTTGGGGCAACTATGCCTTGGGGCAACTAAGCCCTGTGCGCCACAACTACCAAGCCTGCGCTCTAGAGCCCGCGAGCCAAAACTAGTGAGCCCACATGCCACAACTACTGAAGCCTGCGCGCCTAGAGCCCGTGCTCCACAACAAGAGAAGCCACCGTAATGAGAAGCCCGTGCACCGCAACGAAGAGTAGCCCCCGCTCGCCGCAACTAGAGAAAGACTGCATGCAGCAACGAAGACCCAACGCAGCCAAAAATAAATACTTTTTTTTAAATGTATAAGAAAATGCAAATCAAGAGCACAATGATAAACAAATGTACCTCATATTGTTGGGGAAATTACTCTGACAATACTGAATGTGAAAGAATAGCTATATCATTGGGATTGTTTATCTACCGCTGATGGGGTATAATTGTGACACTTGGGAAAATACATTGGTATTATATTGGGTAGCTGAGCAGCCATATACCTTACTATCTAGCAATTCCACTCCTAGGGTTGTAACCAGGAGAAATTCCTGCACATTTTACCTAAAGACATGAAAAAAGTTCATATCATTTCTAGGTTGTAATTTTTTAAAAAAACACAAAAAAAAACCCCTGGAAATAGCCAGGGCGCTAAAAAAAAACATTGTAAAAGATTTAGAAAATATGGGCAAAAAGAAAGAAAAATCATAATTACATTGTCTTCAGTATTTTTCCTATGTATAAATACAATTTAATGGGATAATACTACACATAGTTTTACGTCCTGTCCTTCTGAGTTCACATATGAGTTGATATTAAGCTGGAATGCACAGTACAAACATTTCAGTTACTAAAATATTGAAATATTTCCATAGTGGTTGGAAATAGTTGCTACCCCGAGACTTCCATATGCCCCTCTTGAATTTGGTGTGGCTCCACCCAAGAACTTACTCAGACTCCCTCACATTTCAGAAACTAGAGGAATGTGTCTGACACGGACAGAGGGTTCCAGAACTCTACTGCAGCACAAATACATTAGTACTTGTGCCGTACCAGTAGCATTTGTGCCATACTACACTTCTACCATGCCATGTAGGATTTTAAAATTTAAAAAATGTTTATAATGTCCATGCTGTGGTCATGCCATAATTTATTCAATTTTTCCCTTATTTTTTAACAATTTTTAAATATTTTTATTTTGTAAATATTACCGTGGTAAGCATCTTTGTTTCACTGCTTCTTTGGGAGATTGTGACTAGGTCACACAAGGATGAACAATGCTGAAGCCCTTGGTATATGCTTTCTAACCTTGGTGATGCTATTTAAATATGGCACTGGGTTGACTTGAAAAGAAACTTATATAACAAAGGAACCTCAAAGGCTAAAAGATCCTGAAAACGTGAGATTCCCGAATGAGGGTTTTCCTGACATAGATACAGCACTTTAACCTTTAAAAAGAACTTTCTCATTATATATTGTTTCATTTCATACTCAAAACAATTCTGTAGAAGATATTACCATTGGTAATGTGTTCCAAACCTACCAGTTAATAATCTATATAGCTGAGATTAAAACAGGCCTTGTGAATGCATGTGTACTCTTATTCCACAGATTTCAACTTGATATAATATTGTATATATATGTGGATCAACACTAACCCTTTTTAAATGAATGCTGCTGAAGTTTTACTCTCATGCTTGTGCTTAAGTTCGATATTACCAACAAAAAGCCACTAAGAACAAGTTCTGACTTTAACCAGATAATGGCCTTACCATCCTTAAAGTCAGATGACTTTTCTTCCATACACGTAAATAATTTCCAAGTACTGATGAGTTTAGACAAAATGTCATGGATAATTTTCACCTCTAATATAATAAAAATGCTTGTATTACTCCTGCTCAGCGCTGGAATAAAAACTGCAGTGCTCCAGGAAAGGAAAATATGATAACAGATCTAATGATTCTAGTAGAGAGGATGTATGTCCCCAGAGTTATTTTTTCACTTTGAGCAGAACTTTCATTTGGGCTCATCCTTCCATTCTGCCTCAACTGTACAAACTGGCATCCTTTCATAGCCAAAGCCCATTTTCCTAGCACTGAAAATATTCCTGCTAGAAACTAATATATTCTTTTGTTTGTTTCTTTGATGGGAATTTGATACGGCCCGTGACAATTCTGCCATGACAACAAATTTGATTCCATCCTGTTCTGTAATGTCAGTTTGGTTGCAAGCATACCACCTCATGCACTCCCAGCATGCAGCATCTCTCCGTTATTTCAGTCTGCCGCAGGATCAGAGAACACTGTGGTGTGTCTGTAATTCATGTTTATTTTTAGAGTTATATGGCTTTCATTAGAAATCACAAATCTATCTTAACCCAGTTTAGACTTGTGTTCTGACAAAAAAATGTTCTTTGTCAGGAGAGTTTTCAGTGAGCAGGCTTTGAAAAATAATTGAAGGAATTATTCTTGGGGAGATATGATGATGGTAGAATATGTTCATCTACATCCCTCTTGTAAGATTAAGAGTCCTTTTAGGTAGTTAATTCATGCCACCAAACAATATCAGGTGAGGGTTTCATTAAAGACAGAGATTATAAAATGAATCTGATAAATAAACCACAGTTCCATAAAGCAAGATGAAGAGATATTTGAAAGAAAGCATGTTTGAAGAGGGAGGAACTAGCACTTTCTAAGTGCCTACCAGGTTCCAAGCACTTTCTACAGCATAAGTAGATATTGTTACCATCCCCATTTTAAAGTTAACAAAACTGAGCAAATAAAGAGCAGAGCCAATGTGTGAATCCAAGTCTGTTTAAATTCCAAAACCATTTATTTTTTCAGCCTTGAGAATGAGTGTGATCTATCTCTTAGTGATAGATTGCCTTAATGCTCCCAAATTTTCACTGCTTCCTGTACAACCAGCCTTTGCCACGTAGCTCCCAGTTTTTTACTACTTCCTGCATATACACCCTCTGCCAGGTAACTTTATAGGGCCCTCTCACTATGGATGGAGAGTAAACTCTACATCTCAAGTCTGGTCTCAGCCATGTGACTTGCTTTGGCCCATGGGATATTACTAGACATAATGCAAGCAGGCACTTTAAAGCATTTGCAGGATAGGGTTTGCTTTCTTGTACCTCTGCTAGAACCATGAGAAAGACTCACTGGTCCAGAGGGAGGATGAGAAAAACATGAAACAAATCCACCCAGCCTGGATCAGCTGAACCCAGCAAACTGCAGACACATGAGTAAACGTAGCCAAGACAAGCAGAACCATCCAGTCATATTCTGCCTAACTCAGCCACCCTCAGCCAACCTATAGACCTGTGAAAATAAATCCCATTGTTTTAAACCACTGAGCTTTGGGGTGATTTGTTACACAGCATTTTTGTGGCAATAGCTGACTAATCTACCCCCCAAACCTGTCCCAACATAGCACAGGAATTGGGTTGTATTTTTCTTTTTAATCCTGCAGGTTGCAAAACCTACAAAAGAGTGAATGTTGCTTCTATGCACAATGAAGGAAAATCCTTCAGTCAAACAAGTATTCCTAGAAATATTCCCTAAGAGTTCTTAAAATGTTAGCCACACTACACAGTTAAGCAACTATGAAATAATAAGTACCAAGATCAGCAGTGGTTTGACTTCACAGAATGCAATCAACATTCCAGGGATAAGGGTGATGTGTTTCTAAGAGACACTGGCCGGCTATGACTCTGAAAGCAGGGGTTATGTAAAAATTTCAACCTATGAAAATCACACTTTAAATACAATAACTGTAGGGAAAGTTTAACTCGTTTTTATCTTTTATTCCTACAGTTTCATAGAGTCTCTCTTCCTTCAAAGAACTTACTTAATTCTCCTTTATGTAAGAGAAAAATGACTATGTGAAGATAAACAGATTAGTTATATTTTCTCTTTTTGCTTATTATTGCCCCTTATACTAACACCCAGGGCATGCTTTTATTTTGCATATTCTTTAGTGTCTGAAGGCCACTTATTAGGATAAGACTTTTTACCCACGATTTGAGACTCAACTCCAATTTTTGCTCTTTAATAAAGAGTTCCATAGATTGTTCTCTCTTTCTAGCCTAATGACTTGCCAACTAGCCAAAAATAATCTTTCCCAGAGTTCTCCCCTGGTAATTTATTTGCACTTTTTTTAGTAGTTTTTTGAGACTTTCCAGTTGGATTCTGAGGTATTTTTGTGCATTTTGACCCATCTGCAATACAACAGGTCATAAATTGAATTGCCTCCAAACACCAGAAGGGTAATGATGAGTAAAGAGAGTTGACAAATGGCAATTCTGGGTGGTGGAGTTCCTGGCTATCTGAAAGAGCACATCTCTTCTGAAGGGTGGAAGCTATACTCGGGTCCACTTAATTTTTGCCAATAGGGAAATATAGGCTCAGAAGAAAAATCTATCAAATTTAAGATCTGAGAATCCAGATTTTTCTATAAATTTGTCCACTTTTATGTGAAAATCACCGACTTTAAATGTTGTGGTAGAGATTTCATTATGGATCTAAATTACACACCAACTGCCTTGTGGTGTAGTGTAATTCCTATCTCCACTGAGGAAGGGCTTGGCTATGTGGCTTGCTCCAATTAGTGATCATTGTATTCCATGTCTAACCAGAGCTCTAAACATGCCACTGTAGCCCCTGATCTTAAAATGAAAGACACATGGAAGAAACCCCTGACCTGCAAACTAAAGCAGAACCACCCCAGCTGACCTGCAGACTCAGGAGCAGGAAACATAGATGTTTGTGGTTGCGTGTCCATGAGATTTCCAGGTTGTATTCTACCCAACATTATTGTACCTGAAATATCACTAAAACATTTGGCCATAAATTTAAAGAAGACAAAAAGCTTCTCCTTTAATACTCAAGCACCAACCCTAGCTCTCTTTGTGTATCTTTTGTTTTGACGGAAACACTAAGGGATTTCCGAAGAATATGCCACTCGGAAATGTAGCTTATTAGCTTCCTGGCACCACAGTTATGACTTTTAGGCCTGCTCTATTAATATACCAATTAATCTTTACACCAGTCTAGCTCTCTACCAAAAAAGCTGTGTAGTCCATATGAATAGAAAATAGCTCAGGGATGTGTTTGTCCCAAGCCATACTCTCTGCTTCTTTCATGGAAGTCTTGTCGAGCTGCCAAAATGATAATAGACCTCATCAAGAGCATCCCAACAGTCAGTGCTCAGCAGAAATTGAACAGGAGGATGCTGGGAAATTACCACTGCTGTGCCAAGATGCTGGGTGTAAATTAAAAGCAGCAGGTTTTTCCTGAAGGAGAGTAAGGTCCAAAATAAAATAGCATTTCTGGATTATACATGATCCAGGATATTTTAGTGAACTATGGTTTCTATTTTTAGGGTTTCCATTCTGAACCCTAATTTTTTTCTTATTTTATTATTAATATTATTAATATCTTATGGCTATTGCTCTCACAAAACCTCACTCAGTCCCCTGCCTCCTGGGCTAGTTGCTCCCTTTCTACACTGCTGCCTCCTCCATGACACCCATAAATATCAATTAAGTCCATCTTGTTTAATGTATCATTTAAAACTTGTGTTTCCTTTTTATTTTATTTTAATTTTGGATGATCTCTCCATTGGTGAAAGTGGGATGTTAAAGTCCCCTACTATGAGTGTGTTACTGTCGATTTCCCCTTTTATGGCTGTTAGCATTTGCCTTATATATTGAGGTGCTTCTCTGTTGGGTGCATTAATATTTACAATTGTTATATCTTCTTCTTGGATTGATCCCTTGATCATTATGTAGTGTCCTTCTTTGTCTTTTGCAATAGTCTTTATTTTAAAGTCTGTTTTTTCTGATATGAGAATTGCTACTCCACATTTCTTTTTTTCTTTTTTTTTTTAAGCAGAGGTCTTCTTAGAAGCCCATACGATTTAAATTTATTTATTTATGGCTGTATTGGGTCTTCATTTCTGTGTGAGGGCTTTCTCTAGTTGTGGCAAGCGGGGGCCACTCTTCATCGCGGTGTGTGGCCTCTCACTATCGCGGCCTCTGTTGTTGCAGAGCACAGGCTCCAGACGCGCAGGCTCAGTAATTGTGGCTCACGGGCCCTGTTGCTCCATGGCATGTGGGATCTTCCCAGACCAGGGCTCAAACCCGTGTCCCCTGCATTAGCAGGTAGATTCTCAACAACTGCGCCACCAGTGAAGCCCTCCACCTTTCTTCTTATTTCCATTTGCATGGAATATCTTTTTCCATCCCCTCATTTTCAATCTGTATGTGTCTCTAGGTCTGAATGGTTCTCTTGTAGACAGCATACATATGGGTCTTGTTTTTGTGTCCATTCAGCCAGTCTATGTCTTTTGGTGGGAACATTTAATCCATTTACCTTTAAGGCAATTATCAATATCTATGTTCCTATTACCATTTTCTTAATTGTTTTACGTTTGTTATTGTAAGTCTTCCCTTCTCTTATGTTTCTTGCCTAGAGAAATTCCTTTAGCATTTGTTGTAGAGCTGGTTTGGTGATGTTGAATTCTCTTAACTCTTGCTTCTCTGTAAAGTTTTTAATTTCTCCATCGAATCTGAATGAGATCTTTTCTGGGTAGAGTAATCTTCTTTGTAGGTTTTTCCCTTCCATCACTTTAAATATGTCCTGCCACTCCCTCCTGGCTTGCAAAGTTTCTGCTGAAAGGTCAGTTGTTAACCTTACGGGGATTCCCTTGTATGTTATTTGTTGCTTTTCCCTTGCTGCTTTTAATATTTTTTTCTTTGTACTTAATTTTTGAGTTTGATTAATGTGTGTCTTGGCATTTTTCTCCTTGAATTTATCCTGTATGGGACTCTCTGTGCTTCCTAGACTTGATTGACTATTTCCTTACCCATATTAGGGAAGTTTTCAACTATAATCTCTTCAAATATTTTCTCAGTCCCCTTTTTTTCTCTTCTTCTTCTGGGACCCCTATAATTCAGATGTCAGTGCGTTTAATGTTGTCCCAGAGGTCTCTGAGATTCCCCTCAGTTTTATTCATTCTTTTCTTTATTCTGCTCTGTGGTAGTTATTTCCACTATTTTATCTTCCAGGTCATTTATCCGTTCTTCTGTCTCAGTTATTCTGCTATTGATTCCTTCTAGAGAATTTTTAATTTCACTTATTGTGTTGCTCATCATTGTTTGTTTTCTCTTTAGTTCTTCTAGGTCTTTTGTTATATGTTTCTTGTATTTTCTTCATTCTATATCCAAAATTTTGGATCATCTTTACTATCATTACTCTGAATTCTTTTTCAGGTAGACTGCCTATTTCCTCTTCATTTGTTTGGTCTGGTGGGTTTTTACCTTGCTCCTTCATCTGCTGCATACTTCTCTGTCTTCTCATTTTGCTTAACTTACTGTGTTTGGGGTCTCCTTTTCACAGGCTGCAGGTTCATAGTTCCCGTTGTTTTTGGTGTCTGCTCCTAGTGGGTAAGATTGGTTCAGTGGCTTGTGTAGGCTTCCTTTTGGAGGGGACTGGTGCCTGTTTTCCTGTAGATGAGGCTGGATCTTGTCTTTCTCGTGCGCAGAACTATGTCTGGTGATGTGTTTTGGGGTGTCTGTGAACTTATTATGATTTTAGGCAGCCTCTCTGCTAATGGGTGGGATTGTGTTCCTGTCTTGCTAGTTGTTTGGCATGGGGGTCCAGCACTGTAGCTTGCTGGTCATTGAGTGGAGTTGGGTCTTAGCATTGAGATGAGATCTCTGGGAGAGCTTTCACCATTTGATAGTACATGGGGCTGTGTGGTCTCTGGTGGACCAATGTCCCAAACTCCACTCTCCCACCTCAGAGGCTCAGGCCTGACACCTGGCCAGAGCACCAAGACCCTGTCAGCCACACAGCTCAGAAGAAAGGGGAGAAAAAAAAGAAAGAAAGAAAGAATAAAATAAAGTTATTAAAATGGAAAAAATTATAAAAATTTTTAAAAGTAATTAAAGAAAGAAAGACAGAAAGAAAGAAGAGAGCAACCAAACCATAAAACAAATCCACCAATGATAACAAGCACTAAAAACTATACTAAAAAAAAAAAAAGGACAGGACCCTAGGACGAATGGCAAAAGCAAAGCTACACACACAAAATCACACAAAGAAGCATACACACTCACAAAAAGAGAAAAAGAAAAAATATATATAAAAAGGAAGAGAGCAACCAAATCAGTAAACAAATCTACCAATGATAATAAGCTCTAAATTCTAAACTCAGATAAACATAAAACCAGAAACAAATTAGATGCAGAAAGAAACCCCAAGTCTACAGTTGCTCCCAAAGTCCACCACCTCAGTTTTGGGATGATTCATTGTCTAGTCATGTATTCCAGAGATGCAGGTACATCAGGTTGATTGCAGAGATTTAATCCTCTGCTCCTGAGACTGCTGGGAGAAATTTCCCTTTCTCTTCTTTGTTCGCACAGCTCCTGGGGTTCAGCTTTAGATTTTGCCCCGCCTCTGTGTGTAGCTCGCCTGAGGGTGTCTGTTCTTCATTGAGATGGGACAGGGTTAAAGTAGCAGCTGATTGGGGGCTCTGGCTCACTCAGGCCGGGGGGAGGGAGAGGTGTGGAATGTGGGGCGAGCCGGCGGCAGAGTCCAGCGTGACGTTGCAATAGCCTGAGGCGCGTCATGTTTTCTCCTAGGGAAGTTGTCCCTGGATTATGGGACACGGGCAGCGGCAGGCTGCATAGATTCTCGGGAGGGGAGGTGTGGATAATGACCTTTGCTTGCACATAGGCTTCTTGGTGGCTGCAGCAGCAGCCTTAGCATCTCATGCAGTCTCTGGGGTCTGCACTGATAGCTGCAGGTTGCATTCGTCTCTGGAGCTCGTTTAGGCAGTGCTCTGAATCCTCTCTCCTTGCACACCCCAAAATAATGGTCTCTTGCCTCTTAGGCATTTCCAGACTTTTTCCCAGAGTCCCTCCTGGCTAGCTCTGGCACACTAGCCCCCTTCAAGCTGTGTTCACACAGCCAACCCCAGTCCTCTCCCTGGGATCTGACCTCCAAAGCTGGAGCCTCAGCTCCCAGCCCCCACCTGCACCAGCGGATGAGCATACAGGCCTCTCAGGCTGGTGAGTGCTGGTCGGCACCCATCCTCTCTGAGGGAATCTGTTTTGCCCTGTGCATCCCTGTTGCTGTGCTCTCCTCCGCAGCTCCGAAGCTTCCCCCCTCCACCACCTGCAGTCTCCGCCCACAAAGGGGCTTCCTACTGTGTGGAAACTCTTCCTCCTTCAAAGCTCCCTCCCAGAGGTGCAGGTCCCATCTATATTCTTTTGTCTCTGTTTTCCTTTACCCTACCCAGGTACTTGGGGAGTTTCTTGCCTTTTGGGAAGTCTGACGTCTTCTGCCAGCATTCAATAGGTGTTCTGTAAGAGTTGTTCCACATGTAGATGTAGTTTTGATGTATTTGGGTGGAGGAAGGTGATCTCCACGTCTTACTCCTCCGCCATCTTGAAGGCGCCCAGTCGACAAAATTTTTAAACACTCAGTCAATCCATTTTCCAACTCATGTTGAGCACCTGCTGGTTTCACTAAAGAAATTAAGGAAGGGAATTTTTCCTGAAGTCAGGAGATGTGAGAAAGTTGCCATGTCAGTGGAAGCCTTGGTCTCCTCAACAGTAAAATGTAGTTAAAAACAGATGCCCTTCTTTACCTTGTGGGGCTTTGATGAGATGAGGTATGTGTAAGCATTGTAAAGATGACAGCGTACACTATATAAGCCAAAGACATGAGAAGCAAGGTATCCCCTGAACACATTGGGCGCAGGATGTTTTAAAGACTCTGAAAATCTTGCTGTCTTCATGACTTCACTCCTGCCTCAAATCTCAGAATAATCCAGCTTATCATGATACCTGAAATTCGCACACTTGTCATTTTCAGGGGTCTCAAGAAGTCCCCATGAAAATACACAGATCTACCCCATATTGGTAACATCTGAACCTCGAGGGTAGATGCAGAGAGAAATTTTTTGGATTATTCCATTCTGATCTTGCCAAGTGGAAGACATACCTTAGAGAATGGGATATGACGTAAGTAAATTTGGACTGAATTCAAGCTTGAACTACTTATGTGCTTGGGTAAGACACAAGGAGGACAGACATTAGAATTGGTCCCAAAAGGAAAATGTGAAGGCAGTACTATAGAGAAACTTCCCTACTTAAACACTTGACTCAATTCTAGATCATAAAGACCAAGTTTGCCTTTGAAATTTAATTATCTTTCTTTCCAAGTCCCTTTCATTATATCCTCTGTCAGCCTTGGTTTCCTCATTTGTGAAATAAGAACAGTAATGCCCACTTTATAGTTTTGTTGGAGGATTAAACATTAAAATAATTAAATGCACCAAGATATTGTATCTAGCATCTAGTATGTGCTCAATAAACCTACTTTCCTCCCCTTGTATGCTCTGTGAAATTTTACTGTCTGATGTTCTGATCAGGGGTGCAGAAGGAAGAATGAGCATAAAGGGGAAAAGAAAAAGTGAAAGTAAGAACTAGGCTCATAGAGAATCACTTTGATAGATATGGACAGTCATAAATAAATGTACAATCTTTATAAAACAAAACAAAAGCATTAGGAGTGCCTTAAACAGCATAGTTTTATTTCAACTGAGCAATTAACAAAAACTCTCACAACCATATAGTCAAGAGAGAAAACTATGTAATGGATACATACAGGGAGAAAAATTCACAGAATTATTGAGAATCAATCCTCAAATAGGTGGTTCATTAATGTCAATAAAGACAGAATAATCTAGGGTCCAGCCTCAAATTTCAATTCCTGTGTGATTTTCCTTGCTCCATCTGTCCCATTTCTAGAAAGTGACTCTCCAAATTCTCCCTATAGGCAGTCCAGAACCAGACCCCTTTCCCAAGCCAATCATGACAGCAGAATATACACCAGCTTCTTGTTGTAACCTCACATGGCAGAAAGAGGGCTAGAGACCTCTCTTGGGTCTCTTTTATAAGGGCCATTATACCATTTATGAGAGCTCCACCCTCATGACCTAATTACCTCCCAAAGGCTCCACTACCTAATACTACCATATTGGGGGTTAGAATTTCAACATATGAATTTTTAAAATTTATTTTACTGAAGTATAGTTGATTTACAATGTGTTAATTTCTGCTGTACAGCAAAGTGATTCAGATATATATATATATATATTCTTTTTCATATTCTTTTCCATTATGGTTTACCACAAGATATTGAATATAGTTCCCTGTGCTATACAGTAAGACCTTGTTGTGTATCCATTCTATATATAATAGTTTGCATCTTAATCCCAAACTCCCAATCCATCTTCCTCCCATCCCCCTTCCCCTTGGCAACCACAAGTCTGTTTTCTATTTCTGCTTTGTAAATAAGTTCATTTGTGTCATATTCTAGATTCCACATATAAGTGATATCATACAGTATTTTTCTTTCCCTTTCTGACTTACTTCACTTAGTAAGATAATCTCTAGGTCCATCCTCAACATATGAATTTTGAAGGAACACAAATATTCAGTCCATAACACTGACACTCTTATCCCTCAAGGTCTTCTTCCAATTAGACCCAGATCTCAAGAACTAGAAGTAAATCTTGGGCACCAGGGTAGCAGTCATCAAAATGCAGTGCTAGCCCCACTCCCTTCCCCATGCAGTCCATCTGTAAACCTATATGATCCTGTTTTCCATTAATTATTATTCTGCTCTCTTCCTTCTAGTAGCTGAGTTTTGTCCATTGGGTTGCGGTTGTTGAGGCCTTCAGGCTCCTGCTGTGCTCCTCTCTGGGACAGTCCCTGGTCCTCACAAACTCAATTCTCCTTCCTGCTGACAAGTATGTCTCTCCTCGTATCACATGTAGCTATGATTTGTGCTATATTTGTATGCCACCTGAAATCCCAGGATCCAGAAGTCGGCTCACCTACCTGGGTAAGTGTAAGCTTATTTTCTTAGTTCTCTAAAAATATTTATCCTTCATCTCAATAAATATGTCTCTGGTCCCTTAATATTCTCTCCCTACTGGCTGGCCAGTGTTATCAATTCCTAAATATTCCTGTGGGGGAGATACCCAATTTATAGGCTCTAAAATATTTTTATATGTTTATTTTAATTTATTCATTCAACAAATATTTATTGAGCATTTATTATATGCCTAGCACCATTTTAGGAACTAGAAACAGAGAAATGAATAAGCAAGTAGAATTCCTTGCCCTCATTTAAGGTAGATATATTTAATTTAATTTTTTTCTAAAAACTAGGAGGTATATTCAGTAAGTTAGGAGACAAAATGATCAAAGTAAATTATAATGATAAACCAAAATAAATAAGACTATATTTAACAAAGTAATACATTTGGGGATTGGCTTTTAAAACTCCTTTGCACAAACGTAAGTTGGGGAAGATCTGGTATGCTGGCAGTTCAAGTGAAAAAGCTTCTGTGAGTTAATTACAGCATAGAAACCCAATGTAATGGAGCTGCTAACAACTACCAAAAAACAAAACAAAACAAAAAATCCTTAAATCTTATGCTGAAGTAAGAGTAAGAGAAATTCAATGTCCACATCAATATGAAATATTGTTATCAGTTACAGACAGTAAAGAGGGGCTTTTAAACACTAGAAAGTATTCAGAAGAAAATGAGATGGATGGTAAGAAAGGTGGAAACCATGTTATTGGAAGAACTATTTAAGAGAACATTTAGAGAATTTCCTAGAAAACAGAAAACCTGTGAGGTGTAGAATAGTTCTGGAAACCTTTCCAAATATTTGATGTACTATCATATGGAAGCAAGAACAGAATTTTCCTACTACAAAGGACAGATCTGCAGCAAACATAGGCTTTCCAAAACCAAAGAAATGGACTCATCAGATGGGCTTTCTAATGATTTGGAGTTGTGTCAAAATGGTATAGTCTAGCTGTGTGGAAGCAGTAAAGTTCCTGTCCCTGCACGTTTTCCAGCAGAGGCCAAGTTGCCACCTGATAAGAACTGAAAGAGTGAGGAGGAGAGTAGGAGTCCTGCAGTAGACGTAGGTGAGCCTGTAAAACCACCTAACATCCCTTCCAATTATAAGGTCCTCTCATACATACATGCTATTCCACCATATGCCAAAGGAAGGAGAGATATTCCCAGATATTAGCAAAATACTCAGCGAAGCCTGATGATCCTCCTGCAGTGGAGAAAGCTAAATCTAACAACAATGTAGTCAGCACAAATTGAGGCAAAATGGCCCTTGTGAGAATTTCTAGTTCAGTCGCTTAAACTGTCTAAATTTAGATGTGCATATGGTACTCATTTAATAAATCTTATAAGTGACATTTCTTGACAAGCAAGGGAAATATTTAAGTTCCAACTTCAGAGCTACAAATCTGTCTAAATACTCTAACTTGTGAATGAGATACTTTGCCAATTTTTAATGCAAATAAGGTATATACATACACACACAGACAGAGACAAACATGTAGACATACGCACATGCTTTTAAAAGTATGCCTTCTTATGTTGTATAGTTTATCTTTATAAAGCAAATGTTTATAGTTTAAATTGTACAGTTTACAGTTGCTGTCTTTAAGCTTATTTTCTCTTCTTTCCCTTAGTATTGTCTTTTCTACTGCACTAATGTTTTGTAAATTGGGAAAAACAATTATCCTGATATAGCCCACATGTTGTTAAGTTACAGTAGGCAGTAGCAGATTTTGATTTATGTTGGCCTTAAAATCATATGCAATATTGTTACATATAAAAATATATATTTTTATCATTCAGATGACCAAAACATATTTGTCATATATATCTGTTTTCCACCCAGGTTCCTGGCTCAGGGCTTCTAAAACCCTTGGAATTTCCTAAGTATTAAGAGTGATAAAGAAGTTTTTGTTATGTTAATAAGGTGACTTTTGGAAAGCACCAAAGGATGGGACTAGTTGCCAATGGAGCCAGCTTAAGACGACTGGAACTTTCAGTCCATGACCTCTGCAGATGGGAGAGGGGTTGGAGATTGAATTCAATCACCATTGGTCAACAATTTAATCAATGAAGCGCAAGCAATAAAGCCTCCATAAAAACCCAAGAGGACAGAGTTCAGTAAGTTTCCGGGTGGGTGAACACTGGGAGATGTGGGCAGAATGATGCACTTGGGGAGGGCATGGGAGTTCTGTGCCCTTTCCCCATACCTTGCCCTATGCATCTCTTTCATATGGCTGTTCCTGAGTTATAGCTTTTTGTAATAAACTGGTGATCCAGTAATAAAATGTTTCACTAAGTTTCCGTGAGCTGCTCTAGTAAATTAGCGGAACCCGAGGAGGGGCTCATGGGAACCTCCAGTCTGTAGCTGGTAGGTCAGAAGCACAGGTGATAACCTGGGCTTGTGACTGGCATGTAAAGTGGGGAGTGGGGTGTGGGGCAGTCTTTTGGAACTGAACCCTTTACCTGTGGAATCTGATGCTATCCTTGGGTAGGTATTGTTAGAGGTGGATTGAATCTTGAACAGAGAACCCAGCCAAAGTGGAAAACTTCATAATTCATGGGACTCAGTACTCAGAAAGGCATCACCTCGGTAATGGGGCCAAATTAGACCTATATTAAGGTTGCCTGGTCCCCACACCTTATAAAACTTAAAAGCAAGCTCAGAAAGGATCAAATTGTTTCCAAGTGACTTAGCTGTGTCACAGAACAAAGTTCAAAAATATTCAACACTTGACAAGAAAAAAATTAATAATGCCCATCATCTAATGGGAAAAAAAAAGACATTCAAAGAAGCAGGAAAATATGAGCAATAAGAGAAATAAAAATAATCAATAAAGAGAAACAGACTTAGAAATCACATAGTTTAGGTTGTAAAATGATCTGTGTATTTGCTTTTGTTGAATTAATAACCTATCAGGAAGCAGTGAGGATTTAAGGAATATTATTTGACAAAATATAATATAAATGAGAAATGCTTAAGAAGTAACTACTATTGAGTAACAATTAGATTGATTATATCATGAGTATGATTATTTCATAAAGAGTCCTGGAAAAACACATTTTCTTAAAATCAGAAACCATACTCTTAAAACTTCAATAAGCATAATGCTGCTGGAATAATGTGGCCTGATTAGTCTGTTTTCTGTTTACGTTATAAATTCAACAAGAACAAGAACAACACAAACAAAATAACAATAACTTAATGAAAACTTGGTGCCATGCCTTTCCCTTGCATTACCCATTTAATCTTCTCACTTAACCATTTTATAGAAGATAAAAGTGAACCTTGGGTAGATCAAGTAACTTTATTGCTAAACATCTCCAATATTTATTAATGAATATATCTACTTTTCTATTTTAGTCAGCACAAAATGCTGTCATGGGCTCCAGTTTCCTCTACTTGAACTGTGTGTTCATCTCTGTGCACTACAGAAGCAGAGGAAGAATTACATACATCAACACAAGGACCAGCCATGAATGTTTGTTTCTCAATCCTGGATCCAGAGTATGGTCTTGTGATTTGCCTTCTTTCCAGCAAAAATTCCTACTCATATTTGAGTGTGACTTGTAACCAGAAATTTTATTATTTGAAATTTTACCTAACAGTTTGCTATCACTTGATTAAAATGTTTTGAACAGTTTTATTTAATAAGTGTTTTTAAAAAATTAATTGAACTGTAGAATTTTTTTTTTTTTTTTTTTTTTTTTTTTTTGCGGTACGCGGGCCTCTCACTGTTGTGGCCTCTCCCGTTGCAGAGCACAGGCTCCGGATGCACAGGCTCAGCGGCCATGGCTCACGGGCCTAGCCACTCCGAGGCATGTGGGATCCTCCCGCACTGGGGCACGAACCCGCGTCCCCTGCATCGGCAGCCGGACTCAACCACTGCGTCACCAGGGAAGCCCAACTGTAGAATTTTAAAAGTTTCTTAGTCTAATGTGAAGATATCCACATTTTTGAGAGAGTAGCATTGACATATATACGCTACCAAATGTAAAATGGATGGCTAGTGGGAAGCTGCTGCATAGCACAGGGAGATTAGCTCAATGCTTTGTGACCACCTAGAGGGGTGGGATAGGGAGGCTCAAGAGGGAGGAGATATGGGGATATATGTATACGTATAGCTGATTCACTTTGTTGTACAGCAGAAGCTAATACATTGTAAAGCAATTATACTGCAATAAAGATATAAAAAAAAGATATCCACATTTTTACAGCATACCTAG
The DNA here is from genome assembly GCF_003031525.2 of Neophocaena asiaeorientalis asiaeorientalis. NCBI lineage: Eukaryota > Metazoa > Chordata > Mammalia > Artiodactyla > Phocoenidae > Neophocaena > Neophocaena asiaeorientalis. The sequence goes on along the minus strand of NW_020174096.1, from coordinate 5,717,823 downwards.
AAGCCACTGAAAACATCAAAATCATGAATCAGAAATGTGTTTTTAATCTTATAAAAATAATAAGATTACTTACTACAAAAAACAACAGAAACGTGATTGTTTCTTCAAAAACAAAAGATTTTTCTTTCTAAATATAAGATAATCACCCATAGGCAATGGAATTGTCTCTTTTTTATAGTATTTTTAATTTATTTTCTCTGAAGTAAAAATTAATCATTACAAAAATTAATACAGCAAAACTTAGAAATATTTGTTGGAGATATAAGAGCACAATGAATGAAACAGCTGAAAAGAATATTGTATTTCTAGAACTATTTTTCTATTCCTTAAAAATATACTGATGATTGTCCCTTCTAAGATTTGTATGCAGTTACAAGGACCCAAGTAATTCATTCTGAAATGCTGTGGTAATGAAAGAATCTTACTTTGAACTATCTAGAAACCATTAAAGGTGAACTCCTCAGCCAAAAAGATGATGTTTCATTTCTCACTAATGCAACCTGAGGGTCCAAGAGGTCACTGAGACAGTTAAGACCTAGTCCTTCTAAAATCTCTGACTAGGGTTGAATAAGCTTCAGAAAGCAGAAAACCAACTCTCATGATGCCAGGCCACCAGGCATGGTGTTCAGAGGTACAAAGGTCTCCTGTCGCTTCTCTCACTACTCCAAATTACAAAGTCAGGCTGTGTTCTTCTACTGACACCTGTTAGTAATGAAGCTAGAAATGCCTAATATGAGAGGCTTTGGGGAAACAATTTGCTAGAAAATTACTTACTCATCTGCAGAGGCTTGAATTATTTATCACTTGAGAGTGAAACCACTTTATAAATCCATCAGCAAGTTCCCTTGTCAAGACTAAATTCTTAAGCTTCTTCTGAATTCCTGAGGGATGACTTTAAAACCATAGCCTCAATTTTAAAATGCAGCATGCTTAATAATATACAGGAGAGTAACTGCTGTTTATACATGTTTCAGATTAGCAATTCATAGCTCATGTCTCTTGAGGATTGTTAATCAAGAATCGTTAACTGAGGCTCAAGTCATTTTATGAGGCTTTGTGAAAGTACATTCATGTGTCTTCCTTTGCTGTCCACAGTGCTGGCTGCCTTGTATTCAATCCCTAGATGCTCCTCCAACTTCCTCTCCCTACATCACTGGCTGCTGCTATCAGTGCAAGGAAGAAGGAAGTCTCCATGCTGGGTTTATGTGGGGAAGAGTATCAGAAATTCCCTATCCACAGAAGGGCACAGTCCATACAATTCATTTATAAGTTTGTTGTTTAGGGATTAAAAACAACAGTATACCTGGTTTTGGTATCACTGAGAAAGTGAAAACAAAGTTGCTTCATGCAGGGAATGATTTTTATGTTAACTAACCTGATTGTTTCATCTTTGCCACTGAAAACTCAAACTCCGTCCAGAGAGACTGATTTTTCCCAGAGTAATACAACTAGTTCGTAGCAGAATTTATACACAATCCAAGTTTCTGAACTCCAAATCTCATACTGTTTCTTCATTTTATTTTTGTTTCCTATATGAATTCTGCTCTGAAGAAAAAAAAAGTATTTTGAATATATATTTTATCATAGTATCATGGCTGAACACTGTACATTTGCTTTGAATAGCAGTCTAAATTTTGGTAAATAAATAGAAAAATCAAGAAAATGTTATTATTTATGTTCACTATTCATACTGATGAAGAAATAGGTTAATTGGAGGGTCTGCTGTCTTCTACTTAGGGAAAGAAGATGAGTTTCTCTGTATGTTGTCCAGAGGCCTCATCTCTACTTTCAAAGACCATCTCAAGCACTACCCTTGTGTTCTGTGGACAGAATTCACAATTCGTTATGCGCTTTGTTTATGGCTTAGCATAATTATCACTACTCTGGATCATTTCTCAGTTAGTTGTGTCAGTGGACTGGCTTCTCCCCATAGATTGCAAATTCCTTGAGGTTAGGACGTGACCTCTCATGACGGTACATCCATGCACCTCCATCACGCGGCTTCTTGCCCAACAAGTAGTCAGTAAATGTGTGTTGAATTGAACCACACTTACCTATACTGGACATCATTCTTTTGTTGTTATTGTTTACGACAAGAAGAAAAAGCAAAGAAAGAGGAAGAGAAACAGGAAGAGAGGAAGAGAGACCAGAGAGGAGAAGAGAAGCAAAGAGAAGACAGGAGAGAGAGGAGAGGGAGGAGGGAGGAAGGAAAGAGGAAGGGAAAATAAAAAGAGGAAAATGGGCGCCCACTTACAACAGAGACGTATTTAATCTACTTCTGTATGAAACTGCCATCTCATATTTACTGCCTGTTTATGTACTAGAGTACGAGGAAGTAGGCTTATATCATGAAACAAACCCAAAAAAATCAGAGCCTAAGTTCATTTTTAATATCTTTTATAAAATCCAGCACTTCTTCTAAAGAATAAAAAGATTCATGTTAAGGTTTAAGTGAATTGTACTCTATGATGAAACCACTAAAACCGCAAAAATTTTTAATTTTATTTTCACAAAATTTAAATTTCTATATTTTGATAATATTTTCATATATCTATTCCCCCATAGCTTTATATTTTTCCTTTACTGCCTTATTAATGTTCTTTTCCGGTAACACTGCATTTGGGAACATAGTACTCCTAGGGTTGGGTAGTATCGTTTGACAAGTCACACTGAAAGCAAGTGGTTACACTATACCCAGGGAGACACCTCAGTTCTTTAGCAAGTTGAATATCAACTTCCCTGCAATCATATATCTAGAAACAATACTTCATTAGTTAGCACCTGCCATCCTGTTAGCTTTGAGAATTAGGGTTTAGCACGCTTCTAGGGCTTCAGAGAAATCAAACCCATATTGTGCTAGCTTAGCATAAAGAGTAGGAAATAATGGGAAAATGACTTTTAAAAAATCTATCTGCAATATTACCTTATGAAAATAGAGGTTGATGGGTAAATTGCTTTATCTGAAAGAATATTTAGCAAAAAAGATGTTTTGATTGCCCTGATGAAGAAATTACAAAGTCAGTATAAATCAATCAACTCCTAGCTTCCCAAATCTCTATGAAATTGAGAAAATCTTTATGTACAGACACTCGAAAAAATCGTTTGTCACAATTCACGAAAAGAGTAAGAAATTGATTATAACAATCACCTACATGGCTGGCTTTCTTAGTATTGATTCTACTGTACATTGTTTAAGATTCTAAGGGTACATCATTTCCAACATTTTTATTTCCCTATAAGACATTAAGAGATTAGGGTTGCCTCTCATCACCTCATTACCTCTCTGACCCACTAATTCGTGGTCTATTCTCCAGTGGGTGAGTGAGTCACGGTTCTGGAGATGAGCAGCTGCTGTTCTTGCCCAAACACAATGAACACCCTTCAAGTAAGTGTTAAATTTTCAATTATCCACTAGTGGGTGATTGCACAAGGATCTTGGCCAGTGCCTCTCAGACTTTAGTGAACCTAAGGATCACTAGGGGTACTCATTAAAAATACAAATTCCAAACCCCGCTGTAATTTACCAGGTGAGGTATCCCTGGGAATGGATATTTTAAATACGGACACTAGATTAAATAAGGACAACTGTTACAAGACACTTGTGGGTCACACTCTGAGAAACAGTGATGCTGACTTGGGAAGCTGAAAATGTTTTTAACCACCAGCCTACTGAAGACCTCTGTAATAGATCCAGAGCAAAGTATCTATGAAAAGGAAGATGAGTCCAAAGGTTTAGTTGGAAGCAGTTAACCTTTGAATCGCAAATATCCTTAATGAAGGGAAGATGACAGCTGGAGAAGCAGCAGCAGCTAAGAACAGTCATGAGCCCCTCTCCTTGGCACCTTTCACACCCAGACCTATAGATTGCTGGTACCCAGTTCCTACTCTCTCTGACATCTGCCACCTTAACATACAATCTGGACATACATTGGAAATTGTATATAGATTTAGGATTGGGGTGGGGTGGGGAGTTGAGAACAGATTGAAGTACTAGTAAAGTTGAAAGCATTATAGCCAAGAGGTCTAGATAAAGAATGATTTGAAAACAAGAAGAGAGAATGGAGTCAGAGAAAAAAGCCTGAGCCTGGAGTGAGGGCAGCATCTAGAGCAAATCAGTGATAGGGGACATAGCGAGGGAGGCTGAGAAAGTGAGGGAGGCTGAGAAAGCGAGGGAGGCTGAGAAGGCGGGGGGGGCTGAGAAGGCGGGGGAGGCTGAGAAGGCGGGGGAGGCTGAGAAGGTCTTGCTTTGCTGCTGTCAGGTGGAGGTTCCATTCAACTGCCCCTGACGGGCATTCCGGTCCACTGAGCATGCCCAGTTTGCGGACTGACTTTCACCAAGTAGAACAATCAACAAGATCACCATAAAGGCTTGACCAACACCAGCCCAGTAAAGTGACCACTGAAAGCCATTCCCAAATCTGTGTGTGATCAACGGACCCAGGCTTAGGGAGAAGAACTCCTTCGGTCTACCAAAATTGTTTGAGTTTCAGTCTCTAATTTCTTCCTTCTCAGATACTCTGGTCTCCACCAAAGGGACACTATTCAGTGAGATGAAGCCATTTTGTTCGTCAGCAGGAGCTCAGAAGCAAGAAAATGTCCTAGTGGTAGAATACAGCATCATCTTCTCAGCAGCAGCCCATCACTGGAAGCTTCCAGATCACTGTGCCAATCAAGTGGCGGAGGGACTTTCATTTAAAGACCCTTATGTGAACCTTATGTGAGAAACTTGCCAACCTGCTTCTTCGATTTGTTAGCCTTATTATTTCTGATACTTAGGTGCTGTCTCTTAGAGAGCCTGAAACAGCCAAGACATGGCCAAGGACACAGAGGAATCTGTAGGTGAGCATCGACGGATCCTGAGGAATTAGGTGTTTTGTGTCTGTGTGACGATATGCATATGTGAGGTGAGGAATGGTGTACATCATTGAGGGAGATCTGTACACCTTAAAAGGTTTTATGAAAAGCTATGCTACAGTAAGATTGTTTCTCTCTACTCTCCCTTTATTCCAAAATAATAAAATCACATGGATTGTAAAGGACCAATGATGACTGTGTCCTACCTTCTTTAAAAATGTATAGTCTACTTGAGGAGAAAGTGGGGCTACAACACAAAGAAAGGCAGTTTCTTATTTAATCTTCAATACTGGCAGAGTCCTTTGGAAATATTCTGCCAAAAAAGACTGTTCTAAAGGGTTATGTTGTTTGATTTGGAGGCTTGTGGAAAATCACTACATCGAGAAATATCTCTTCTACCAACTTGCCATGTGGTGTGAAATTGCTCAATTTCCAACAAGCTTTATTCAAATAATTCCTGGAAGGTACAAGTCAAAAATATTTAGATCATTATCAGAAAAGAACAAGGTTGCATGAGCATGATACCAGAAGAGGGACCTGAGAGGGCCAGAAGGGAAGTCAGAGAGAAAGAGGATGTGAGTAAATAAGTTGGGGGGTGGGGGCAATGAGGAAGGAGGTGGAAAATAACAAGCTCTATTACACTCTTGCCCTCCCCTACTCAAGTCAGGTGTAAGGAATTCAGTTCATGGAATCTGAGAGCTGAGCCTGTCTCAAGAAGATATAGGGTGATGCCTACATGACTGGAGAGATAAACAGGGATCTAGCATCTTTTATCTTCCCCTCCACATTTAATTCAGGTTTTGAAACATACTAAGCATCTTCTATTTTCAAGTATGTCAATTATAAGAAATATGAATAAGAACAGTTCCTGCCATCAAAGAGGTGGCAGTCAAGAGGAAGAAAAGAGTAGGAGAAAGGGAGAAGGGGAGAGAGGAAAGAAGGAGAGAGAAGGAAAGAAGAGAGGAGAGAGAGAGAAGGAGAGAATGAGAAGGAGAGAGAGGTAACCATAGCATAGTAATTCACAGGAGGGCATTTCAGCATGTTCTTAATTCTTCTTTTCCTGCCCATTTTAGAGATTTTTGGAGAGATTAACCTCACTCTCAGCATGCTGAACAAGGAAGATAATATTAGCAAGTTAAGGAAAATAGAGAAAAGTCTCTTCCCCATTCACTTTTTCTAATCCAGTTAATGCAACATTTCATCTACATCGTTCTTTGCTTCAACTTCGCCTTTTCTCTCCCACTTAAGTGGCATTCAGTTTTTCAGAAAATGCAGTTTTAATGGAAGTCATTGTAATGTTTAAACAATGATATTTGGCATTTGAGGATTCAGAGTATCCAACTGTAGAAGCTAGCAAAAGAATGCCCCCTTACGTAACCTTACACAGATAGATGTGGAAAAAGGGAGATGTCAGACTTACAACCATGTGGATTAGAGCCTCCTCCTGTGGAGGCTTGTGGAAAATCACTACATCGAGAAATATCTCTTCTACCAACTTGCCATGTGGTGTGAAATTGCAAATTTCCAAAGGGTTAGCAGACATTTGGTCCTGTCCAAAACATGTCAAGGACTTTTTGGTGTGGACCAAATGTCTTATGAACATTTTGGACAGGACCAAATGTCCTGTAAGGAATTTGAAGGCTCCTATGAAAATCCCCAAATATCTCCCCCTACTCATCTGTAATGCTGTTTCACAATTAGAGATTTATTTCTCTGAATTTGAAGGCTTTTCCGGCTTCAAAAACCTTTTGTAAAATAACAACAGTTACTGTTCATTGAACACTTACCTAAGGCTGGAGAGAGCTAGATGCTTCCTAAACAATAGTGCGTTGTATTATGTTCACTCCTCACAACATTATGATGTAGGTATTGTTATTTCCATTTGACAACTAAGAAAAGTGAGGCCCAGAGAAGTTACATGCCTAAGAACAGCAGGATTAAATCCAAACACAAGCCTGTCTGACTCCAAAATAATGCTCCTAATCATTATTCAACATAGCTTCCCTGTGAAGGGCAGTGCCTACACCTTTATCCCTTAATCCAGTGGTTCTCAACCCTGACTCCATATTAGAATCCCTTATGCAAAGTGAGTTATTTCACACGTTAAACATAGGCATAGTACCTCAAGGTAGCATGCCTGAGGCTCTTGGAGATTTCAGAACACCAGTCTCTCATCTTCCAAACGCCATGTGACCACCTAAGAGACTGAGAAGAGCCCTCACACACCAGCATCTGCCAAGCCATATAATTGCCAGAGGCTACAGCTCTGTGGAAAAGGATTTACAACTTCTTCTCCACAAAGGCACGAACGAAGGAAGGGCCTATAAATCCCCTTTAGGAACAAGTTTCATAACTTAGCAGCCTCTTTGGGAATCGCATTGCATTCCTTAATGCCATAGTCACTCTCTGGTAGTAAGAGCAACAATTGGGTTTTCCATTGCCCTGAGTGCCCTACAACAGTGAATTTCAAGAGACTTTAGTATGTTGGGTAGCCCACCCCTACCTTCAGTTAGATTTTGCCATAGAAATGTAGTCAAATTAAAATAGGTTTTAGAATGAACTTTGCTTTACCTGTAAGCCTTTGATTCCTAAAGTTAAATATTATGTTAAGGAAGTCCCACTTAGGATATATAAAATCCATTGTGTAGTAGAGATATGTTGCTTAGTTTAACGGTGTTATTCATTTGGATTTTATCTGACTCCTTTAGTTTTGCAACTCAAATTTCTGTGTGTAACCTTGTATGTTCACAGGGAGACATTTATGGTCATCTCACTTCCGTTATTCAGAATACTGACATCTTGGATGATGCAACTGTCCAAAGGCTGATTTATTACGCTTCTAAGGACATGAGAGACGACAATGTAAGTTTGATCCTTGATGATGAGTCAGTGTCAGGACCAGCAACAGGTCTTTACCTAACCCAACTGCACCCATGCAGACACCCATAAACTTTTCTACATCACTGCCAGGACCACAGGTCACTTTTATTAGTTCTTCATGGTAACCTGGATACAGTTACAGCACATATTATTTACCCCAACACAGATGAGGAAACCGAGGTAGAGTTAAGAAAGTCTTTAGGAGTAATATTCCATCCACTTGTAGATGAGGAAGTTGGTGCTTAGAGAGATTGTTTGCAAAGTAATACAGCTATCTATTGACAGAACAAATAACTAGAACCAAAGTTTCTTGGCTCCCATATGAATTCTTATCTCTTCTCATGCCTACTTGTCTATATCTACTAGACATTGTATCTGAAAAATTATTTGTAGAAATAATTTGAGTCTTAAAATAATGTTATTTCCTTCCAGAAAGAATTTTTACTTGTTTACCCGCCAAGGGCACAATCTATGATTAATTTCAGGGCTTGAGATTTTTCCGGGCAATTTCTGTGACTCAACGTTGTACTACAGTCTATGGAGAGCCTATTTAACCTTTCATATCAATGCAGCCCTTTGAGGTCTTAGCCAAAAAGATAAGAGGTGAGATAACCAGGATCTCACCATTGGTTGGCTACAAAGCAGCCTCAAAAGCAGGGCTTATCTCTCTGGATTTCCAGTCTTGTCCAGCTCTCAATTGAGTAATTCATTCCACCTTATATTGTGATCTCTTTGATGTTCCTATGAGTATATTTTTTAATATCTTGCCCAGCACTTTTTATTTTCCTGAGCAGGAAAGTTGATCAAATTGACCTTGTTCACTATTACCAAAAGCAGAAGTCCCTCTAAATATCTCCAACATCAAGGATAATTAGATCAGGACAGTACTAAAACCCAAATCTCTAGCTAGCTTTGGGTTTTTCTAGCCCAAATCCTAGCCCATTTTTCGTTCTCCATTCCCTTCAGTAATTCATATCACTTCAACATAAAACGTAAATCTTATGTTCATGGTACCTGATTAATTAACAAGAAAACATGTATTGCCCCAAGTTTACAAGAATCCTATTAAAACCTGCCTTTGAGGTGCTTTTGAATTACCTCTGCTTTCCCAGCTACTGACACCTACCCTAGAGTCTTACACGCTGGGTTTGTAACAGCCTGTTCTCCCTCTATTGAAAAGGTAAGGAACTTATAAATATTATGTAAACTATCAATATTTCCCCTCTGCTGACTCGTTCCGCTCTTCCTAGCTGTTATTGTTATTTTCCTTTTCTTCCTCAGATCCTTAGAGAAATCAGAATGCTAGCTGGGGAGGTGTTGGTGTCTCTCGCTGCACATGATTTCAACTCTATGATGTATGAAGTACAAAGTAACTTCAGGATCCTGGAGCTACCAAATGAATTCGTTGTGCTTGCCCTGGCTGAACTGGCAACGAGCTACGGTACGGAGGGAATAGCGTCCACATTTTCCCTGGGAAACAATCATTCTAATTGTGTAAACCCAAATGGGAGCAAACAGCAGAAGGGAGAGGATCTCTCCCTTCTTTTATACTAAAGAATATTGATAGCAGCATTTGGGCTGTTGTTTATGAGCATAGATGAGCCTGTTGGCCAGTCACAGGTCCACACTGCTCTGAATTTGTCTGGACTCTCTCCCACCCTCATTTTCCCTTTCGTCTGGCTTTGTGTTTGCAGAAGCACATTTTCCACAAGCCGTATTCTGCAAACCACTCAACTCCTACATGAAGTAAGGTTTCCTAGGATGTTCTTTTCTAAACCACTTTATTTAACAGATATTTATTGAGCACCTATCACCTGTGCTAGGCACTGGGGATACAGGCAAGTTCTGGTGGGAGGGATGAACATAAATAAAATAATTATTCAAGTAAGTAATTGCTACTAAGCAACAGGTACAGATGGCCATATAGCCAGTACCTTATTTTAAGGCACTCTAACTACAGATTGATTCTCTAACTACAGCCTGGCATTACAGTAGGGGAGGGATAGAGAACAACTTCCGCTGCACCTCATCTGCCTCCCCTACGAAGCCTTGAAATGCTTATCGGTTCCTCACTGCAGTGTCCCAGAGCATTCCCTTCATGATGATGACCCTGCTCACCATGCAAACCATGCTCAGGCTAGCCGAGGAGGAAAGGATGAAGGGAGCTTTCTGTATCGGTGAGTATCCCTGTGGTTTCCTCTTTGTTAAGACCAGACTATGAATGGACCAGACTATGAATGGTGCTGGGGATGTCAGAGGTGGAAGGGGTCTTAGCAGTCCTTTCTAGTAATAGTAGCTACCAGTTACTGAGTGCCTACCACATGGAAGGTCTTCTTCAGGAGTTATCTCTGTCAATCCTCACAGCAGTTCTGCAAAGTACTATTAGCCCATTTTACAGATGAGAAACTGAGGGTCATGGAGGTTAAGCAATTTTATCAGGGTGGTGACAGTAAGATGGAGAGGTGGCATCCTGGTCTAGATGACCACCCAGTCCATATTCTTCCCACTGTCTTACACCAGGTCCATTTATACTAGCCTCCTTCTTCAACTGGATCACACTTTTCAACAATGATGATGAGAGCTTATGACCTCTTAGCCATAGGCTAAATTTTGGCATCTCTTTGTAAGGCAATATTGTGAAAGTGATAAGTAAACAATCTAATCAAAATACAAGCAATTATACAATCAAGGAAAATGGGTAAACAAGCTATGGTCACAAATCCCTCTACCCCAAAACTGAAATACATCTACGGTAATCAACAATCTACAGAGAAAAACATGCCCTTGAGTTCCTGGAAAAAGCATTTTCAGCACAGTGAGAGACTTCTTGGATGAGTCTGAAGACCAGGACTCTTTTCTCTGATCAGTTACTGAGCCATCAGGTGTCTGCCCTTCTCTCAACCTCAATTTCACCTCTAAAAACAACAAATGAAGTGACTGCTAAGACCCCTTCCACCTCTGACATCCCCAGCACTACTCTTTTATAATGTTTTAAAGCCTATACTGTTAGGAATATCTTCTTTATCTATCAACCAAGTCTTTTCTATTCTATTTTACCCATTTCCTCTTGTCTGTCCTCAATAAAGGTAATATTTGTATCTGATAAATATTGAGAATTTACCATGTGCCTAGGCACTGCCTTGGGTATTTTAAGATTATTATTTCATTTAACCCTCATAGCGACCCCATTAGGTGGCTAACATTTTCTGTTCATTTTACAGATGAGAAATTGAGGCTTAGAAAGGTGAAACAGCTTGCCTGCAATCACACAGCTGTTATGTGGCAGAGACACGTACAGTCAGACTCAAGGACTCAAACTACTATACTAGATTAGCCCACTTTTCAATATTTTTTACTTTCCCTACTTACTATCACAGCTAACATTGTGTCCCAGCAAAAAAATGTTGGTGCCACTAAGTGCATTTCTACCTCCAATATTAATAACCAAGAAGGTAAAAGAAAATAAAATCAGAAATCATCGTGGCAATGAATAAGGGAATTCTCATTTGTATGTTATAAATTTATCTAAGTGTGCTTTAGTCTTAAAGCAACTTTGCCTGACTGCCAGTAAAGAAAAGGTATAAAATTTAATAGCCATCCATCTAGCTATGTGTTCAATGAATCAGCAAATAAACAGACATTGTGCTTGTTGTTTCAGATATCATCAACGAACCAGGCATCATCCCTTCTCATTATAGGGCAGTGCAAGACACACACACATACACACACACACACACACACACAAAGCGCGCACGCACGCGCGCAAAATGGATTTGACAAAATGTTAACATGAGATTATCAGAGAGAGTTTGGAGGGGATAGGAATAAACCAAAACTGACCAGCTCTAAAGCTAAGATACTTGGGATATTTTCCATAGAGTTATTTGTAGATGAGGTATCCTTGAGAGAGTAAACTACAGTTTTTTTTACTATCTAATGAAAGGGATAACATGAGGGGCTGAAGGAAAAAATATTATTTAATGCATTTGATGCAAATATATATGTGATATATATGATATTTTGCAGGCCCAAGATTTTTTAATTTTATTAAAGTAAAACATACATGGAGAAAAACATAAAAATCAAAAATATACAGGTTGATGAATTGTCACGAAGTAGCTCATCCATTTGGCCACAACTCAGGAAAAAATTTGGATATTACTAACTCCCTAGAAGCCCCCATCTTTTCTCCCAGTCATCACCTCTCCATCCTTTCCAAGGGTAACCACAATCCTGAATTCTAACACCGTAGATTAGCTTTGCCTATTTGTGAGATTCATACATGTTTTGTGTACCTGCAGTCCATTTTCATTTCTGTATACTATTACATGTCTATACTACAATTTTTCCATTCCACCTGTTGGCAAATATTTGGATCATTTTCTTTTGTTTGAGGCTATTACAAAAATAATTGAATAGGAACATTCTTGTACAAGATTTTTAGTGCCCATATGTATGCATATCTAGTGCCCATATATATACCTTGGAGTGGAATTTCTGGGTCATAGACAAAGCATATTCAACTTTGGTTGATAATGCCAAACAGTTTTCTAAAGTGTTTGTAATCAATTCACACTCTCACCAGCACAATGTAAAGATATCAGCTGCCCCTTAGTCCTGTCAACACTTGACATTGACTATCTGAAATTTTAGCAATTCCAGACAGTATGTTGTAGTATTTCATTATGGTTTTATTTACAGTTCACTAAAGTGGCTTGAACACTTTTTATATATTTACTTGGTGCAGTCAAAAGATTTTATGGAAACTATTACACATTTGCTAACCATCAGTACATTTTTCTCAAATTACATTATGGTCCTACCTACCTTGATATTTTTCTCAGTCTGTGGTTGTTTTTTAAATGCAGCCCTTGAGAAGTTCAGCAGAGCCATTTACAAGTACGTCAACCACTGGAGAGACTTCCCCTACCCCAGATTGGATGCCAATCGCCTCTCTGACAAAATCTTCAGGCTGTTCCGGTATATCATGGACAAGTGGGCTGCCACGACCTTGCCCACACAAGTGAGTGGGGTTCAGCATGCCTCCAGCTAGCTCTCCTGGCATAATGGTTGAACTTCCTCTTCTCTTTTTGACGTGATAATTCATCTTAGTTCTCTTGGAAATCTGTGGGTTGTACCTTATCAGGTTTATAAAATCTTTTGTTTTTCCTGTTTCAAATCACTATTTACTCATTATCTCAACTAATATTTATTGAGTCCCCATAACATGCCAGACATCATTCCCATACTGGGGATACAGCAGAGATTAAACAGACCCAAATCCCCACTCTCATGGAATGGACATGCCAAAGTGTGCAGAGAACAATAACTAACTAAAATGAGCAAAATATATGGAATTTTAGCTATATCATAACCCATATTTGGGCTGTCCCTGATCAGGAAAAGCACCAGTCCAGAGAAATTTCCTGTGTCTGTGAATATCGCAATGAATTAAAATGATATCTAAAGAAGGAGCGTGTCTGCTTCAAAATACTGTAATGACTTATAAAGAATAGATTACAAAGTGCATTCACATATATAATCCCATCATTATCTTGCTTAATTGCTATGATTTTTTTTTTGCGGTACGCAGGCCTCTCACCGTTGTGGCCTCTCCCGTTGCGGAGTATAGGCTCCGAACGTGCAGGCTCAGTGGCCATGGCTCACGGGCCCAGCTGCTCCGCAGCATGTGGGATCCTCCTGGACCAGGGCACGAACCCATGTCCCCTGCATCGGCAGGCGGACTCTCAACCATGGCGCCATCAGGGAAGCCCCCGCTATGATTTTTTAAAGTAGGCGAAATTATATTCTATTTCAATCTCTTTATTGCTATATTATAAAAGATTTAACACTTAGTTACCTTCTCTAGTTCAGTTTCTTTTCTACATTTTGAACTTTTAAAGCAGTCATTTTTTAACATGCTGGGATAGTTAAATCATTAGCAAACACGAAATTTTTAAAATATTCTGAGGAAGTCTTTTCTTCAAGCCACTTGAAAAACAAAATTCAATGCAAATTTGCTGACTACTTTCCTAGCCTCCCACAGGAAGTTAGGCAAGTAACAAGAAGGTGCACAAAGTAATAAGGGAGCACAGGGAGAGAAGCACTTAAGCCCTGGTGAGCTCTGGAAAGGCCATGACATTGGAACTGAGCTTGCAACCCAAGAAGTCATCACTACAGGAGACATGCAGTCCCTAAAGAGGGGATAAAACCCACTGAAGTATAGGTTAGGGATGGGATAACGTGATACTTGAGTGAGTCCAGTGGGAGAAGGGGAAGTGGGGAGAGGAAAGGGGATATAAAGAGGCAGGAATAAAAGAAACCCAGAAGGTGGTCTTGGCCACATAATAAAGAATGCTACACAGTACTTTTTTTAAGAAATAAGAAACCTTGGGGGACTTCCCTGGTGGTCCAGTGATTAAGACTTCACTTTCCAATGCAGGGGGTGCAAGTTCGATCCCTGGTTGGGGAGCTAAGATCCCACATGCCTCGCGGCCAAAAAACCGAAACATAAAACAGAAGTAATATTGTAACAAGTTCCATAAAGACTTTAAAAATGGTCCACATCAAAAAAATCTTTAAAAAACCAAAAGAAAAGAAACCTCGGAAGGGCTCAAGCAAGAAGAACGAGATCTTAGAAACTAAGAAAGGAGAGATTTTCAAGAAGTAGAGACAGATCTACAGAGGACATTGCTATGGTGCTCAAGAAAGAAAAATCTTGAAACATGTCTACTGCATGGAAATGTGGTAGAAGAACCTTCCAGCTGACACAGTGTTGAGTGAAATAAATGGTTATTGTTATTAGCCACTAAGTTTTGACGTGGTTTGCTGTATAGCAAAATTTAGCTAATAGGAAAAAAAGCATTTATTAGGTGGAAAAAGTAGAATATAGAACTATAAAGAATGGTGTCAATTCTTAAGAAATTAAAATACATAAGAAAAAGATAGGAAAGAACAGGTCAAATAAAGAAATAACTTATTAAATATACACCAGACAGTGCTTATCTATGAGTACTGTGGGTATTATGTTTTCTGCTTCCTCCTAATTTTTGTGATTTCTACGTTTTTAAATAAATTTATTTATTTATTTATTTTCAGCTGCGTTGGGTCTTCACTGCTGCGCACGGGCTTTCTCTAGTTGCGACGAGTGGGGGCTTCTCTTGTTGCGGTGCGCGGGCTTCTCATTGCGGTGGCTTCTCTTGTTGCAGAGCACGGGCTCTAGGCACGCAGGCTTCAGTAGTTGTGGCACATGGGCTCAGCAGTTGTGGCTCACGGGCTCTAGAGCGCAGGCTCAGTAGTTGTGGCACACAGGCTTAGTTGCTCCACAGCATGTGGGATCTCCCCCGTCCAGGGATCAAACCCGTGTCCCCTGCATTGGCAGGCGGATTCTTAACCACTGTGCTACCAGGGAAGCCCATGATTTCTACATTTTTATCATCAATATATTGCATTTATATTTTGTACTGGTTCATTTTTCATGTCATGTGGAAGCCAGATGACAGTGGATTGAGAAATAAAGGGGAGGTGGGGAGTGGAGGTAAAAACGGTAGACCACTCCTTCCAAAAGCTTTGCTCTGCAAGAAAGGAAAGAGAAACAGAATTGGATAACAGTGGGGCTAAAATGATATGGAATCAAAGAATTTTTTTTAATATAAGGGAAATTTTAAATTTGTTAATATAGTAAAAGAAAGTGACCATTAGGGAGAGGTTAAAGAAATAGAAGAGCGGGACAAATATTGAAATGAGCATCAATATAGATATAGATGTAGATACAAATATAACTCTCCTTCATACAATGATCTTAACCTAAACATTGTTTGAAGGAAGCTTGCTCGGTTGAAAGCAGTGAGGAAAGGTTTTTGGGGGGTATCTAAAGCTTCTGGTATACTGAGAAATGTACAAAAAGCGTAACGAAGTGTGAGAAACAGTATTTGTTTGCTGCCTCTGCAGATTTCGGCCATCACTAAGGCTCACGGCCCCACAGTGAGCCTGCTGCTGCATCGGGAAGACCTCTGTGAATATGCCCTGGGCCAGGTCCCTTGGCTCCTGAAGCAGTATAAAGACAAAGAGATTGATTTCCACGTCACTCAGGTGAGAGCCACACCCTAAAGAAACCGATTCTGACAGCTGACCAGCAATCATCCTGGAGGATGTTAATTTTCAAGAGGGGTGTCAAGGAACTCAAACACATGTTTGGGCAGCCGAACTTAAATACCTCTTGGGAAATACAAGGTAGAGAAGCGGTCGGTGGCATAGCTGGATGGTGGAAACTCCAGAAAGGAATTTCTGTTCAAGCTGCTGGGGAACTAAACAAGGTAGAGGAGCAGACTCACTAAAGACAACTGGTAACCACAGAAAGGTTATGGGTTTGTTCTCCTCACAAAAGGTAATGAGTAATGATTTGCTTTCCACATCCTGTGCTGTTGCTCCATAGGCAGCCTCCAGCTAACCTTAGAGAGCTTCCATTCCAGAGTCTAAGACAGATATTGACCGCGACAGTCCTTTATGACGTTAGCCTTCCAAAGGCCTTGAGGAAGACCATCTTTATCAATTTACTCCACCAGGTAAGAAGACCATGTTGTCAGATCTGATTGTTTCATTTTCAACAGGTTTCTCTTTTTAACATCTAACACCTGAGTTTTTTCTTCTCATTCAGGTGTGCAGAGTTCTAGATCCTCCAGTAAAGGAAAATGAAATCGAAGCTTCAGACTGTTTCCTCATTCTAGGTAGGACCCAGCATCCAGAGGGTTTTTAATTAAAATGTCTCCAACTGATGATGACGACAAGGATGAAGTGCGTGCAGACTGTCACATCTGTTACTTTCACACCTACACACAAAATGTTTCTTCCACTCAAAGTATTCTGTGCCTTTCCCTATCCTCCCTGTTCCCAAGAAGAGTGCAGCTGGTAGGGTGACCAATCATTCTGATCTGCCCGGGACTAAAGGATTTCCAGGAAAATAGAACTTTCAGTTCTAAAACCAGAAAAGCCTCAGACATATTTTGGATATTAACTCCTTACTGGATGTAAGGTTGGCAAATATTTTTCCCCATTCCATATGTTGTCCTTTCATTTTGTTGGTGGTTTCCTTGTCTGAGAAGAAGCCTTTTGTTTTGATGTAGTCCCATTTGTTTATTTTTGCTTTTGTTGCCTCTGCTTTGGGTATCAAATTCAAAAAAATTCATTGCCAAGACCAATGCCAAAGAGCTTCTTCCTACGTCTTGTTCTAGGAGTTTTACAGTTTCAGGTCTTATGTTCAGTCTTAAATCCATTTTGCTTTAATTTGCATGTTTGGTAT
This sequence comes from Neophocaena asiaeorientalis asiaeorientalis, assembly GCF_003031525.2. Lineage (NCBI taxonomy): Eukaryota > Metazoa > Chordata > Mammalia > Artiodactyla > Phocoenidae > Neophocaena > Neophocaena asiaeorientalis. The sequence goes on along the minus strand of NW_020174096.1, from coordinate 5,700,791 downwards.
AAGGTAGGAATTCGATTTCATTCTTTGGCATGCGGCTGTCCAGTTTTCCCAGCACCATTTATTGAAGAGACTATTCTTTCCCCATTGTTTATTCTTGGCTCCTTTGTTGAAAATTAATTGACTATATATGCATGGGTTTATTTCCAGGCAAACCTGTAAGAGTTGGCAACCCTAAGGCTAGGAAATGCTTTTTTCTTGGCATTTGAGATTATTTGAAACTCTATCAAACCCCAGTCATCTTTTTTCTTCTTTGTCATTTCTTTGTATCTATCCCTTGTCTCTCTCTCCCTCCTTCACTCTCTCCCTTTTGTTCTTGCTTTCACGTCACAATCCTGCCCATCACCTGGTTAGAATACCAGACACAGGTTGTCAAGGAAGCACCAAGTTCCCAGAGTCAGGATACAAAACTATACTCTAATATAGTCCCTCAGGGCAAGAGACAAGAGCAATCCTAGACCTCCCACACCTGCACCCTCCCAAAATATGTCATTTCCTCTACTTCACTGCATACCTTTCTAGTATGGTCTAGTTCTCTCCTAACTGACCACCTCTGTTTCTATAGTTTCCACTTCTCTATGCCTCAGCCTAATAAAGTTCTTCACTTTATCTCTAACATTTCCAACCCAAACCTCTCTACCCCATCCAGGTCTTTCTTCACTCTTCCCTGCTTCCTTCTTACCCTTGCAAGTCTCCAGCTGCACAGCTGGTGAAGCATCACTTTGATCTCTGCCTCCATGTTCACAAGGCTTCCCTCTGTGTCTGTATCTTCTACCCATTTATTATAAAGACACCAGTCATATTGATTTAAGACAACCTCATCTTAACTTGATTTCATCTACAAAGAATCTAATTTCCAAATAAGGTTACTTTCACAGGTATGAACAGAAATGGGTCTAGCTCTCTTAGTGACCAAACTGTTTAATTAATTCTGTGATACTAAAGAAGTATGGACATAATAAAATCTGGTTACCGAACAAAGAGTGACTTTGACAATCCTCAATGGAATGATCCTCTTCCCATTCACAAGTATTTTACCTAAGGTGAAAATGAGTTCTTATGACTCCAGTATTTCTTAAACCCACAGCCCATTCCAGCCCTGCAGACCTGATAGAATTTTTTGATGAACAAATGAGAAGTAATAATGAAGCCACTCGAATGGGAATCTTGACTTTGTTAAGATTGGCTATCAGTGCTGAAGGTAAGCAGTAAAAATGACAGCAGAGTGGTTTATTTTGTACCAAAAAGCAAACTGAAACTTGTGCATTGTCTCTAATTCTATCCCATGTCTTTGGGAAATTTATAGAGCATCACATTCAGGTGAAGCTTGGTTTTCTTAGTTGTCTACAACCTACTCCTTCTAAACAGGCATTTCTAGTTACCTCTCTTCTTTCATGATATTTATGGATGCACCCACTACATGAGTAGAATATTTGAGAATTGAATCTAGAATTTAAAAGAGCTAGTAAACTGGTTAAGTAGCCTGATAAACAGGGAGTGGGTGGGAAGAATGGAACTGAATAACATAAAATGTTAAGGACCAGAGACTTTGCAACTATGTACCATAACTCTAATGGGTTTTCATCAATTCTACAACATACTGTAGTCCTTCTGAAGCGGGTCTCTCAATTTCTCCCTCTATCTTTCAGAGCCCAAGTTGAGGGATCACATCACTTCAATTGAAAAAACAGTCAAAGTCGTCATGGGCGACCTCAGTATTAAAGTAAGAGAATTAATGGGGACTTTTATTTGGATAATGACAGTTTTAGGAGTAAATGAAATGGTTTTGACTGTTTAAGAATCTGCTTATGAGATTGCTTTATAAAGAATTCAGTGATCAATCCTACTTTTAGAAGAACTCCATCTTTCCCCAAAAGATAAACTCTATCGAAGTTCTAAAGCACGTTCAGTTCAACGGCTTCTCAGTAGAAAAAAAAAAGATTTTTGCCCAGAGCATCACTCTGCCATGCTCTTCAAAAAGTTTTAAATTTAATTAGTTGAAAACTTAATTGTTAATTATAAAGATAATACTTCTTCCTCCAAAAAATAATAACCCCTGAACACTGTTCTGAGGATTTTTAAAGCAAGGCCATGTTTTAGCTCAAAGTTACTAATGTTTCATAATATATAGTAATAGAGAATATGTCTTGGGAACTAGGAAGAAAGATTTTGGTTAAAGAGAGCTTTGCCAGTGACACTTAAATCATAACCTGTAGATTACTTCCTGCTCCATATATTACAGTAAGATCATTCAATTTATACTTTTTTGGAAAGATTCCACTGAATGATCCATGAAGGTTACAGAATAGGAGAATCTAAATTTCTATTCAGAGTAAAATGTTGTGAATGCATTTTCCTTACTCTAGGTGAGGAATTCCGCCCTTCTCCTCATCCAAACCATGTGTGAAAAATGCTACATTGAAGCCCAGGAAGGCTGGCCACTGATTGACTACATCTTCTCGCAGTTTGCAATGTCCAACAAGAATCTGGTACGTAGAGGGTGCCATTTTGAGTGCTGCCCTGTAGCAAGTTCAGTTGACTCAACTGGATTTTAAAAAAATATCTGTGGTCCAAGTTAGAAACTGACTTAGAGGTTATATTTCAGCCTTATCACTTTCACTAATAAATTTTTCAGCTTCTAGTGTTCTCGGTTTTCTTTCAGTGATATCCTTTTTAACTTATAATAAACCCAAGGTAGGTTAAATCAGTTTTTCCTAAAAAGGAGGTAACCTGGCCTCAAAAGCTTGGGGGTGGTTTGGAGACAGGCAGAGAAAGTGAATTGTTTCTAGAAAACAAGAAACATCCATACTTGTTACACCGGTTCCTTTGGATGAAGAGCCTGAAAAACATGTGCTTAAGATCTCAGTAATCTCAGCAAATTCATTGCAGCTGAAACTACAGTCCACTCCACTAGGAAGCAGTGTCATTGGAAATTTTTGCCCCAGAGATAAAAAGGGGAAAGGCCTGAGGGAGAAAAGGAGTAACTGCAGTCCAAGGATCCTCACAATGTTTGTTTTTCTGCTTCAGCCAGGGGTGTTTTTTTCTAACCCATTCCTCCAAAGAGCACTTTATAACAGGATTAGATACTGGAGACCAAGATTGCTGGATTCCACAAGCCCTTTAAGTTGAGTGACTGCATCCTCCACCCCCGAGGCTAAGAACACCTCCAAGTAAGGTCAGAGGCGACCGACAGCAGGGATTATGAACAAGTCACCTATTTCATCTTTCTTAAAGAGAAACCAATAAAACCTAACTCCCAGGAGACCGAAAAGGCAGAGAAATGTATCCAAGAAACAAGCCTGGAGGTCTTAAAAACCCTGGACCCACTGATCATTGGAATGCGTCAGGTAAGGGGTCTTTTGTCACCACTCATAGTTAATTTGATCACCTTTCTAAAGCTCTGAACATTTAGGAGTAAAGATACAAGTTGGTACTCCATGTGTCATCAGCTTTTTGATGCTCTGACTAGAGGAAGTACGTTGGGATGCTCAGTGCCAGCACATAATAGTTCCTCAAAAACAGGTGTAAAAGTAGCTAAATAATCCTTTATATCTGGATGGCAAATGGCAGTTTATAAGCATCTTAATATATTACTTTTCTTCTTCCCCTGACACACTTAGACACATACAGTAAGTGGTGATTCTAACACAGTGAATGCTAAACTTTCCCCATTTATCTGGGAAGGTGTTAAAAGCACACATTCTCAGACCTCACTTGAGGCCTAATATAACCTGAACCTCAAGGGGAGGAGCCTTAGAATCTGCATTTTGCTTAAGCAAAACAACCTGGAAAAGGATTTAATGGCCAGAAATACATGGCACAGCCAGGAGACAATCAGAAGGCCAGTTGAAGGGGATCACAGGCTTTATCTAGGATGGTTTTTTAAGGTGTGGGTTTTGGATTACCGGGGCTATTTATTTAAAATGCACATTTTCAGGCCACGTGCCAGACCTAAATGAATCAGCGTATCTGGGCATGGGGCCCATAAATCTGCATGCAATAAATTCCAACATTTCTGATGCATATTGAAGTTTGGGGAATTCTGATCTAGTAGTAAATGATGAAAGAGTAGTCTAAGGCCAGACTCTGAAGGGTCTGAAATGCCAAATTCCTTCCTTGTCCTTGATGAGCCAATGAAAATTTTAAGCAAAGGCTAAACATTTTAAATGATAACTGTAGGAAATCAGTGTGTTGACACTGATTTAAGAGTAGACACTGATTTTAGAGTAGACTAAGCACGAAGAGTCTATATATGAGATGAGATGAGATTCATAGGGACTGGAACTGGGTCATAATGGTAGGAAGGGCGTGAGAAATCTTACAATTTAAGAAAGACGAGGGGGCTTCCTTGGTGGCGCAGTGGTTGAGAGTCCGCCTGCCGATGCAGGGGACACGGGTTCGTGTCCCGGTCTGGGAAGATCTCACATGCCACGGAGCAGCTCAGCCCATGCGCCACAACTACTGAGCCTGAGCTCTAGAACCCATGCTCCGCAACAAGAGAGGCCATTGCAGTGAGAAGCCCCCGCACCGCAACGAAGACCCAACACAGCCAAAAAATAAATAAGTAAAAAAATACAATTGTTTTTTTAAAAAAAGAAAAGGATTAGGCTTAGGCTTGGTGATTAAATACAGATGCCAAGACAAAGGGAGGAGTCCAAGTGGACACCTAAGTTTCCATTAGGTGATCAGCAGAAGATCAGCACCTGGGGACTTCCCTGGTGATCCAGTGGTTAGGACTTGGCGCTTTAACTGCGGGGGCCCTGTGTTCAATCCCTGGTAAAGGAACTAAGACTCCGCAAGCCATGTGGTATGGCCAAAAATAAATAAATTAATTAATTGAAAAAGAAGAAGGAGAAGATCAGCACCTGGAGCACAGCCAGCAGCAGCAGCACAGTCGCCATCCATTCCCCATCATTCTCACTCTGGACAGTTCCACTCGAGTCTTGGAGTTTGGAGAAATATTTGGGGGCATTTTTGGTTGTCATATTGACAAGGGGTTTAACGGCACTTGGTGAGTGGGGCCCAGCCATCCCTGCAGTGACCCACAATGACGACTTGTCCTGTCCCAAATTCCAGCAGCAACCTCACGGAGAAACACTGACCAACACTCACTGCAAGTGGCACCTGAAAGTGAATGTGCTGTGCAGAGACTGTGTTTCATGATTTCATTTTGATTTGGCCTGAAGAGCAAAATAATAACACGGGAGAGAAAGTTTTCTAAATTAGAGGGGAACACACAGAGAGGACCAAAGAGGAATAATGAAAAAGAATAAGCAATCCTTGCACCTTGCCTTATGTTTTCCACAGGTGCTATGGCCAAGAATCCTGACTTTTGTGGTGCCTGCAGAATATACGGGAACGCTGAAATACCTGTTTAATATCATCAGAATTCTGTTTATGGCAGAGAGGAAGAAGAAGAATGCCAAGGAGTCAACAGCACTTGTCATCTCTACAGGAGCTGGTGTGTACATTCAAAAACAAAGCAAAACATTTCTCTTATGAGAGACTAGTTTCCGGAAAGGCTACAGGGCTTTGCTTGTAAACCCAAGCCCCATCTGATTTTTTCTAGGCCCCATAGCAGTAATGAAAATTGCTTTCTCTTTCTAGTGAAACTTCCTTCACCACAACAGCTACTGGCCAGACTTCTGGTGAGTGAGTTATGAAAAACCAATGTGGTATGAATTTAAACCAATATAGACAATTCAGCTCCAAATAAATGATAATAAAAATTACATAGATATTCCAAAACAAAAGAAACACTAAAATGGCATAATAAATGTTCTGCTATACTAATGACTCTGATGAAGGTTTATTATTCACAAGATTATGTTCTCACTCTGAAATGTTTGTTAAACTTCATTTATGATTTTTTAAATAAACATAGACTGGATCTGATCCATAAGAACCATTCAAACAAATTCCACATCTGTTGTTTAGATTTCTCTCTCTCTCTTTTTGGCCACATATGTGCTTGAGCACTATTTCCACATGCCCTTATTTAATTAATAGATATATCTAAGTGTTGGTATGTTTCATTTATTTTTGGTTGATGGTTTCCATATATTTTTACACCTTTATCCTCAGAATAAAATTGGGCAGATGGATTGTCTAAGTATTAGCTTTGATCTAGAATAAGAATAGACTGTGATGGTTTGTTAAAAGATTATCTAATGAAGGATTCAAGAGAATCCAGAACAGTGATAAAAAGGAAAAGGTAGGTGAGCCTTCTAAGTATCCCTGAGTTGATTAAAAATTTTTCTTCCTTCCTCCAGGTAATATCTATGCTCGCCAGTTTAGGGAAATTACGTGGGGTTGGTGCAATAGGACTTTTGAAGATATTGCCTGAGATAATGCACCCAAATTTGGTAGAGCTATGGAAAACACGCATACCTGGGCTCCTGCAGCCTCTGGAAGATACAAGGGAGTGGGATCAGGTCTTTATCCAAGGAGGCAAGAACACAAGGAAATGAGGCACCACTTCTATGTCTTAAGCCATTAATGTTCACATTAGGCAATAAAAACAATGAACTTCACATGCAAGGTAGACAGCTCTATTTTGTCCTGGACTCCTTATATTCTATTTCTCTACCAAATACTTATATTGATATTTTAAGAGGACCAGGTGTGTTACATATTTAGCAGGAACTTTTACTTTTGCTCTGGTCTTTTTTTTGTATTTAGAGAAGTTCTCTTTTGGTATTGTTCTAAAAAGTTATTATTCATCCATGCTAGAATATTAAGATATGGTAATTCAGTAGTTACTGTTGAAATTGGCAAAAAGCCTGGATTTTTATCATGGATTGAAGACCCTCTGTCCAGCTGACTAGCAATTTAGAATTGCCAACATAGTAAATTTAATCTGAAATAACCATCCTGCATAGGGAGAAAGCCTGAAATGGAACAGTAGCAGTCAGTGCTGACCTGGATACTGGGCTGGGTGTTTTTTTTTTTTTTTTTAGCACTTATTGCATCAATTTCTATTTCTAGGAAAGAACACTAGTATCGTGCTGTGGGAGACCATGCTGCTTCAGGTAAAGCTGGCTCCTAGACTAATTGTTGATGATGGGGTGATGAAATCACCGAAAGTTACCCATCTTTACGAAAAAGAATTAGATTCCAAAGGACAGGAAACATTTCCTTTTCTTGAGAAAATCACTGGACTGTTAGACATGATCACATAAGAATTTTACGCTCTTTAAATCACAATTTGAACAATAATCTTTAGTCTTCAATTTGATTCAGAATTTAAGACAGTTCTGAAGATATCACTTACTAATATTTTTCTTACTAATATTTTTTTCCGTCTTTCTTAAATCTTCTGTAATTTTCAGTTTTTTCCTCTCCTTGCAATTGCATTATTTCACCATTCATAAAAAGAAACAGAGATTAACATAATTTCCACTTCTTTGGTCCTAAATACAACTCCATTTCCTCCTCTATCTGCTTCTCACTATCTTTTTCCTGATGTCTAAACACCAAAAGGCCATGTTGTACCCCTTCTCCAGAAAAGAATCTTTCTCTCATCCATAACTTTTTGGACCTTGACAACCAAACAGTGCCACAGACAATGTCAAATCCCCAAAAGAGTAAATTGCAGACAGGAGTTGGACAGTGGCTTTACAGAGAGCATTTTGATTTCAGGAGCCCACAGGAGATCAAGGAACCCATGGGCAGGGAGCTTTTAATCCAGCAGAGTTTTGGTTCATAAGCCACCTCTATAGGAATTAACTATGGCTTCTTTATTTTTTTTTTAATTGAAGTACAGTTGATTTACAATGTTATGTTAATTACTGCTGCACAGCAAAGTGATTCAGTTACACATATATATACATTCTTTAACATTCTTTTCTGTTACAGTTTATCATAGGATATTGAATATAGTTCCCTGTGCTGTACAGTAGGGCCTTGTTGTTCATCCATTCTGTATATAAAAGCTTCCATCTGCTCACCCCGACCTCCCACTCCATCCCTCCCCCAAGCGCCACCTGCTTGGCAACAGCCAGTCTGTCCTCTATGTCTGTGATTCTGTTTCTGTTTCATAGATAGGTTCACTTGTGTCCTATTTTAGATTCCATACATAAGTGATATCATATGATATTTGTCTTTCTCTTTCTGACTTACTTCACTTAGTATGATCATCTCTAGTTGCATCCATGTTGCTGCAAATGGCATTATTTTGTTCCTTTTTATGGCTGAGTAATATTCCATTGTATATATGTACCGCATCTCCTTTATCCATTCCTCTGTCGATGGACGTTTAGGTCGCTTCCATGACCTCCCTATTGTAAATGGTGCTGCTATGAACATAGGGGTGCATGTATTTTTTTGAATTATGGTTTTGTCTGGATATATGCCCAGGAGTGGGATTGCTGGATCATACAGTAACTCTATTTTTTGTTTTCTGAGGAACCTCCATACTGTTTTCCAAAGGGGCTGTACCAACTTACATTCCCACCAACAGTGTAGGAAGGGTTCCTTTTCTCCACACACTCTCTGGCATTTGTTATTTGTAGACTTTTGAATGATGGCCATTCTGACCAGCGTGAGGTGGTACCTCACTGTAGTTTGTTTCTGTTTTTTTGTGGGGTTTTTCTGTATTTATTACTATTTATTATAGAATAGGTAACTCTTTTATTTAGAGAAAGCTCAGGGTATTTTTAATGGTTTTTAAATTTATATTTAAAAAAATACCTGTCAAATGTTTTTGAAGAATTTGATTATAAAATTTGCTAGATTTTTAAAATATTTTAATTTTATTGGATTATAGCTGATTTACAATGTTGTGTTAGTTTCAGGTGTACAGCAAAGTGATTCAATTATACGTACACATATATTCATTCTTTTTTTAGATTCTTTTCTCATATAGGTTATCACAGAATATTGGGAAGAGTTCCCTGTGCTGTGCAGTAGGTCCGTGTTGGTCGTCGATCTTAAATATAGTAGTGTGCGTGTGTTCATCCCAATCTCCTGATTTATCCCTCCCCCTCCCCCCCAAATCCTTTGGTAACCATAAGTTTGTTTTTGATATATATAAGTCTGCTTTTGTAAATAAGTTCATTTGTACCTTTTTTTAAAATTAGATTCCACCTATGAGTGATATCATATGATATTTGTCTTTCTCTGACTTACTTCACTTAGTTTGATCATCTCTGGGTCCATCCATGTTGCTGCCAATGGCATTATTTCATTCTTTTGTATGGCTAAGTAATATTCCATTGTATATATGTACCACATCTTCTTGATCCATTTCTCTGTTGATGGACATTTAGGGTTGATTTGTATTTCTCTAATAATTAGCAGTGTTGAGCATCTTTTCATGTGAACTATGGCTTCTTTAAAATGTCAGATTTCAGTGACCTCTCCAGAGCACCCCACCCCCAACACCCCCCTTCCAGAATCAGAATCTCTAGGTGGGGTACCTGCGAGCTCACAGGTCTTAATGATACCCACAGTGAATCTTATCCCATATGCAGTTTGAAAGCAACGGCTCTATGTTTCCTGGTCCTTAACTCTTGGATCCACCTCTCCTCCTATATTCAGGCTCCTTTTATCTTCCCCTCCCTCTCTCAAAATTTTTATCTTATTTTCCCCTGCTACCATTTTTTTTCTTTTCTTTTCTTTTTTAATTTTTTTTATTTTTGGCTGCGTTGGGTCTTTGTTGCTGCGCGCGGGCTTTCTCTAGTTGTGGCGAGCGGGGGCTACTCTTTGTTGTGGTGCGCAGGCTTCTCATTGCAGTGGCTTCTCTTGTTACAGAGCACCAGCTCTAGGCACACGGGTTTCAGTAATTGTGGCACATGGCCTCAGTAGTTGTGGCCCACAGGCTCCAGAGCACAGGCTCAGTAGTCATGGCGCACGGGCTTAGTTGCTCCGCAGCTTGTGGGATCTTCCCTGACCAGGGCTTGAACCCGTGTCCCCTGCATTGGCAGGCGGATTCTTAACCACTGAGCCACCAGGGAAGCCCCCCTGCTACCATTTTAAAATAACTGTTCCTACTAGGAAGGAAGGTTCTTTCTTGAGAAGCCTTGAGAACAGTTCTTTTCCTTCCTCCAATCTTGAGTATACTTCTTGGCTTCTTTTTCCAAACTGTCTGCATTTGCTTTCTTCCCTTATACTGCCAAGGTTGTACAATTTTTTTCTCTTCAAAGGATCCACTCAATGAGTTTCTATTAAGAAAATGAATACAAATCTTTTCATTGGTTTTGACATTGTGTTCTTTCCAAGCTTAAGGTAGAGAAAACACAGGAGAAATTGTAGATTTTAGAAATTGCAAATGGATTTTGTCCTCCAAAAAGACAAAAACACCTTTTTATGTATTGTTCAATGAAGAGGGACATGGGTTCAGACAACTGATTGTGGCTCTGGCTCAAAATAATTGATGAAATGAGGAATATTTCACTACTCGAGTTGAAGTTGGCAACTTGTGCTTGTATATCTAATTGGTTCTTCAAGGCATTTAATTAACTATTCCAAAAATGTCCCTTTTTCTTAGTATGGTGTAAAGCAAACTAACTTTGACAAATGGAGTTTTTTTCCAAATCTACCCAAACCTTGAAAGATGTTAACTTCAATTTTAAGTTTCAGATTGGATGAGTTTCTATTTTACGTTTTTTGGCAATTTTTATTTAAAAGGAAAAAGGAAGGCACTTACACGGAGTTACTTGCCCTTCCTGTGCATCTAATTCTTAATGGGAATTTGGAACAGGTTGTTATGAGAAAAGGAATAATCCCATGTAATATATACGTTATGCTTTTAGAATACATTGTAACAAAAAAGCACCAAGAAAGCACATTAAACCGTCACATTAGTATCTGACTTTCACCTCCTACAACAGTTGCTCAAAGAGTCGTTATGGAAGATCAATGACGTAGCCTGGACCATTCAACTGAGTCGGGATTTCAACCAGCAAATGGACAGTTACAGCAACACCTCTGTTGAGAAGGTTGGTTTTTTAGCTCAGAGACCTTAGCTTCTACTTTATGACCAAAAGGAGGGAGAAATGGTTAGAAAAATGCTCCCTTCTCTTCACCTTACATTTGACCAAAAGTTATAGGGCCACACCTATCTGCAAGGAAAACTGCCAAGTATAGTGCCTTCAAGATAAATACATGCCTAACTAAAATTCAGGGGTTCTATTCTAGAGAAGGAAGAAAAATGGATACTGGAAGGCAAATAGCAGCCCCTACCATAGCACTAGTTTAACGCAGCTTATGCCTTGGTTTACATTGGGCCAGTCTTGTGAGGCTGGCTACGAGAAATAATCTACTACAATTTTTTTAAAACTTGAAAAAAAAGAATGCTCAAAGGCCACTTCTTTCATTCCTCTCTCTCCACATGACCTCTACCAAACCCTCCACATTGTAACCATCCATTCCAAATGGGGTTTGAATCCAGCTTCTGCTACTTACTGCTTATGTAGCTTTAGGTAAATTTTTTAACCTCTCTGGAGCCTCAGTATACTCACCAACAAAATGGAAATTTTATTTACCTCTGAGGATTGTAGTGTTATGAGGGTTCAATGAGATAAAGTATATAAAGTCCCTAGTGAAGTGCCCGGCACATGGCATGTGTTTAATAAAAAGTAGATGGTGGTTATCATTGTGGTTATATTATTCCTAATTTTTTTTTCCGAAAAAACATTTCCTAAGTCATTGAGTGTTCCCAGTATTAAGTGTCTCTTCCCCCAAATTCTTTATTAGCAACCTCTAACTCTTCCATGTAATTTTCAAACTTCCTCTCACTGATTGACTCTCTAATTTGGTAGAGTACTGATTCTCCAAATTGGTCTATCCAGCCTGCAGACACACCCATCAGAAAAATGTGGTGAGCAATGACTCATCTTCTTATACACGAACTAGCCTTGTGCATCTCATGTAGTACCATTCATCCAACAGCTTCCAAACCCACAAGATTAGTCCAAGATAATGGTTGTATGAGTAGGCAGAGCAATTCAAGCAATGAGCTGCTTAGATGGCTCTAAACCTTTACACTTACCACCAGAAAAGTAAGTGTACCAACTAGCTTTAGAAGCATAACAAACTACCCCTGGTGGCTTAAAATAACAGGCACCTAGTTAGCTTACAATTTTGCAAGTTGACAGTTTGAGTTGAGCTCAACTGGGCAGTCTTCTGATCTCAACTAGCCTCACCGCAGTGCACTGGGGATTGGCTGGTCTGGGATGATCTTAACTAGGACAGCTTTTTTCTGCTACTTGCAGTCCCTCATCCTCCAGCAGGCTAGCCCAGGCTTGCTCTCATGGTGGGGGCAATGAAGTATGCAATGTCTCCTGAGGTCTAAGCTCAGAAGGGGCATACTATTGCTTCTACCAATTCCATTGACAAAAGCAAGTCACAAGACCAGCCCAGATGCAAGGAATGGAGAAATAGTCATCTTGATAGGAGCTGCAAACTCCCAAAGCAGGGAGGCGTGGATAGAGGTGGGATAGAAAGGTTATGGCTATTTTTGCAATCAATGACATTTTTTTCCCCAATTCTGGGTTTCTGATTTCTGGGATTCCTAGCCAAGTCCCCAAGTAAGAATGCACTATACATTGAATCTGACCAAATTCAGCAGAGAAGCAACAGATCAGCAGTACTGGGGGCCACTGAGGCTAGCTAGCCCTTCACACGTAAGTCATATTTCCCCCTGATCAAATCAATTTTTTCTCAGCACAAGACTTTTCCAGACTCTTCCTGTCCTTCTCCCAAGATGGAGTTAAATAGACTCTAGCAGCTTTGACCCCAATTAACATTTACTCCAGTTCTGTAAACAGTTTTCCTCATTATGATTCCATGATCATGGGGGTCTTTTGCCTGGACAACCGAGAGTGAAGTGGCTGCTACCTTGTCAGATTTACTCTGGTTTTACTCTGGTAGTTCTTCCACCTGTTTTATCACCTTAGGTCCTCCTCTCATCCCAAGTCAGACTAATGCGTACAATTTCTCCTGAATGTACTAATTTAACTTCATTTGTTACTACTAGATTTTCCTTTCCTCCTGTGCCATACATCCTTTCTGATCAATAATGACCACTCCATAGCTACAATCCTCAGAGCTCTGCAGGGTCCTTAGAGTGGACTTCCAACTGGCCACTTTACTCTCCTGTGTGTAACAAGATGGACAGTCTAAAGAGATGCCAATCTGGTATTATATAGCTATATATACACACATGTTCATATACCTATTTACATCCAGGAGTGTGCTATACTGTTCAAACACAAGCCACTGAGGGGCTGCCCCACACCTCCAGGTGTAGCTCTACATCATACATGGCCTCTAACGAAAGATGACAGGAAGACACGACTTTCCTACTTGCCTCTTCTCCATCCCGACACTGCAGAAGTAACCAGGGTAGGGCTGGCATACATAATGAATCCAACATTCTCACCACCTGTAAGGGAGGTGGAAGCCACGGAATGATTCCCCACATGCTCCGCCTCCAGTGTTCCTCCATGGGGTGCTTTCCCTCCCCAGTTTAGAGTTCCATACTAAAGATACAATGCGTGTGTAAAAGTTCCTATGTGAATTTTCTTTTTCACTCCTAATACCATTCTGGCAGCACTTCTGGACAACTCACTCTACTCCTGGGAGAGAGATAATAGTAGAGCATACAAAGTATTATTCTCAAAATTACTATACTCTAAATCTCCTAAACTATAAACTAAGTCAATATACTGTGGAGTTTGAGAATATCTGATGACATTATCTTCAAAATTACCCAATTTTATTGAGCATTTTAATGCAATGAGCACTTATTAGCTACCAGTGACTGTCCACTGTAAATAATCAATAAGACCCTCTGCAACCAAGAACTGAAATTCTGAGCATAGAGACAAATAAGAAAATTAAAAATTACAGTAGAGAGTGAAAGGTATTATGATGGTGGAGCACATGGCATAGAGGAGAGCAGAAGAACACAGGTAGAGGACAGAGCCTTGGCGGGGTGGGGGTGGGGGAACGCTTTGAAGAGACAGTATAGGAAAGTACATGGTTAGTAAGCAGTCATAAGTTACCTCAATGTCTTTTCTTCAAATGACTGTTTTAACTCTTTCCATTTTTCATCAGTCTTGCTTTCCAACCTTTAACTGTGTTGCTTGTCCTTTGTTTTCCAGAAATTTCTTTGGAAAGCCTTGGGAACCACCTTAGCATCCTGCCAAGACACAGACTTTGTAAGCTCACAGATTAAGGAAGCTCTGGCTGCTCCCAACAACCTGGGGGATCAACGCCAGGTGGGACCCCTTTCTTTCAATTTCCTCTCATGATAATGATAATGAATTCCCTCTGGAAAACCTCTTGACAGTTCTTATGTTAATGTCTTACTTATTCAGAATTATCCATGCATTCAAGAGAGTCCAACAGAATTATTCAGAAAAATGAAACTTCCTTATTTAAATATCAATGCTTCATTATCTAACCAGGTTTGTGAAAATATTGAAAAATGAATTTTAATCACTCACTTAACAAGAGTATTTTAAATATATTTTGACCTTGGCTTTATAACTTAAGAGTATGATTGTAAGTATCAAAATCATTAAACTTGTAAGCTGAAAGTAAGCTTATATATGATTGGTTTTCCACCTAGAGAAAATATAAGTATAACCTGGAGCGCTTTTGCAAAGTGTTTTTGCCTCTTCCCTACCATAGCCTAAGCTGGAGAGCATATGTGAATGTGGAAGAAAAAGGAGGATGTCTGTTAAAAAAAAATACAAAAACAAAAACCAAAACTCTGCAAGGCTAATAAAGACCAGCTAGTAAAAAATAAATTTTCATAGTCTGTCTTGTTATATACTCTTCCCAGAAATTCTCAGATGTTTAGGGTCCTTTCCCCATCGTAAATGGCTAGAAACCACTAGACTTACCAAACTTTTGAAACTGTTCCTTCTCAGATATTCAGTCATCACATTTCTCATTGGCATTATTCCTAGCACCATTTTTCCCATCCTAATTGCCCTTTTAGTTCTGCTCTGGGCTAGGAAACAATGTCAGTTTATTTCAGATATAAGCATACAATATGGCCGTCATTCAACGTCTGAGGGGTTCACGAACTTTAAAAGATGAACTCTGTGACATCCATTTGAGCTTCTCAAATTCCTCTCTTACTTAACTTTACTTCAAGTTCTTGAGTGTGTCCCACACACTCTAGTCACTTAGTGAATGAACTCTGGATGGGTAAGGTGTTTAACGCGTAACTTTCTTAGTCTCACTGAGCCTGCTGGCCTTCCATCTCCCGAGCATGACTCTCTCCCTCAGGTGACACCTGAGCTCTGATTCTGATGTCAGACTAGCTGGATTCAAATCTTGCCTCTACAACATGCTACCTACATCCCTCAGGTTCTTCCAAGTAAAATAAGGGAAAATAGAACCCTTCTCAAAGTTCTTATTCATGGAGAGTGCTTAGTGAACAGTTTCAGGAGAAGAGAGCTGAGGTTGCAACTGTGAGGAATTGGAGAGAGAAAATGGACTCAGGGAAAGATGTAGGACATCTGTGCAGATTTGAGGGCCCCACTGGGGGTTGAAATCATCTTCTACTGGCACCTATTTTCTCCGTGGGGTCACTTCTTTTTCCAGTAGCCTCCTGCAGATGAGGTGTAGGGATAGGTGATCGGCAAATGGGGAGTCAGATTTATCCAGGGCTTTGCCAGACTTACGTGATAGAAAGACAGTGGGACATAGGTGGAAAAGTAGGGGAAGGAGTGAAGACATTAGGAAGATGGGTTGGGAGAGGAGAAACACAGAGCACTGTGGCGTGACAGGACCCAGAGGCTGAAAGACACAGGTTTATATCTTAGGCCATGACCAAGGAACACAGAGACATCAGGCACAGCCTTTAAAGATCTCTTCCAAGCATCTTCTGATAATGGAGAGTATGTGGCCTGGTATCTGAGGACTAAGAACAGTGCTGGTTGAGACCTTGGTGACAGTGGTCATGGTGGTTCTAGCCGGGTTATACAATCGGATGAAATGTAACAGGACTCATAAACAAACTGCAAGAGAGGTGGGAAGAATGTGGGCAAGGGGGGAACATGACCACAGAGCATGAAACAGGAGCTACCAGCTTTCAACATTTTAGCCACTTGAGATATAGTAAGCGTTCAGCAGGAGAGGGATCCTATAGAAATGACAGTCAACTCTAGCTCAAAAAAACCTCCACTGGCTTCCCACTAGTCTAAGACTAGAAATCCAAATTACTGGCTGTGGCCTGAAAGGCCCTACTCAGACCAACCCCCACTTCCTCTCTCACCTCATCCTGCACTTCCCCTTGATTGTTCCTTCTGCCCTCCTCGATGGACCTCAGGGCCTTTGCACTTACTCCATCTGTTTAGAATTCTGCTTCCCAGGTAGTCCAATGGCTCAGTCTCTTGCTTATCTCAGGACTCTTCTCCATGTCACCCTTGTGTTGAGGCCTTCTCTGGGCACCCTATTTATATTGCCAACTCCCCCCAGTGTGCAGCTTCTACTCTTTTTTTTTTTTTTTTTTTT
>NW_020174096.1:5670181-5684304 GCF_003031525.2 Neophocaena asiaeorientalis asiaeorientalis | reverse complement strand
CTTTTTTTTTTTTTTTTTTTTTTTTTTTGCTTTTCTTATCTCCATAGCACTTATCACCTTCTGACATACTATACATTTACATTTACATGCTTACCAAATTTATGTGTTCACTTTATGTCACTTCTCAGTCACTTCCCCTGGCTGCACACTCAAAAGGTTGGGGAGTTTGATGTGTTTTGTTCAATCCTGTATCCCCTGCACCTAGAAGAGTTCCTGACACATAATGGGTGCTCAGTATATATTTGTTGAATAGATGAATAAACTCAAAATGTCCTATCTCTTCTGATTTTAGGGAATAACATCTATCTTAGGATACTGTGCCAAGAACCACTTTGAAATTGTTTTAAAAGTTCTTAAAACATTCCGAGATCGGGAAAAGTTTTTCATGAATCGATGCAAGGTAAAAAGAAGAATTTTCTCCTCCAAAGCCCTTGGTCATTGCAAAGGCAAATGACACTGACTGCTTCAGTGAATATCCTTTCTCCGTATTATACTTGCTCCCGGCCCCAGGTCTTTATTCCAGGTCAGAACTGTCTGAACCCAGGCCCTGAAGAATGACCAGCTAGGTAACAAGTCTCCTCCACTTTCTGTCACTAATGCTGACCTGGGAGGCCCTAAGGAGCTCCGTGTGTGCCTAGGTTTGTCCCAGCTGCTCAGGCCTCATGGAGAGTTTCCATTGTGTACACTCTGCTTCCCCTAAAGGAGAAGAATTTAATGAGTAAAAATTAATGCAAGCCTTCTCACAGGTACCTCTCTTAACGCCTGATAGATCCACAACACCGTCCTGTGTGTTTAAATTTATATAGGCAAGAGTGTCAGCTCTAGACTAATTGTAATAATCTCAGTCCCATTTCTTAACTCCCTAGTGGCCCATAGAATTAAGAAAAAATATGAGAGAAAAAGAAACTCCTTCAGTCATATTTTTTATGTCTCTCTTTCCTCCTCTTCAGGGTATTTTCTCTGGGAAAAAGAGCCTGACCAAGACTGCCGTCATGGTAATCTATGCAGCCATGGCCCTCCATGCTCCCAAGAGGCAGCTCCTCCCCAGGCTTGATCAAGACATTGTATCCCAAGTCGTTTCTTTATGGCCAGTGCTCTCAGGTAACAACCAACACAGGGCCACCTTGATTTCCAAGGCTGGGGTTCCCAAAACTTGGAGGGACTCAGCTCTTGGAAATCTTCATGCTCAAAGGACACAGACCAAAGGAAAGATAGGGTATGGTATAGTATGTTTGGAGGATGAGAACTTATGGAAAGAGAACATTTTATTATGAAACAGAGTTGAGTGATTTGTTTCTTTCTTAAGACCTTGGGCAGTTCACATACCACCACTCCCGCATTGCCTTCCTAGACCAGTTGTACCCACCATGATCTCACCCTCACTTAAACTTAAAGCAATGACTCCTGTACTACTTTAGGGCAGCTGGCTTATTACTTCCCTGTAATAGTCTCTGATGAGTTGCTAATGGTAGCTGTTTAACCTTTTATAGGATAATACTTATAAGCCATCTAAAAGAGTGTCTCACAAATAGTAAGAGCCATTTATGTATTTTTAAGTGAATAAAATGCATCACTTGTCAATCTACTCAATCCACCTCAAGTTGTACTAATTTCCCACTCCACCATCATCCCAGCCACGCTGACCATCCTTGACACTCCTCAACATGCCAAGGATGCTTCTGCCTCGGAACCACAAAACCGAGTTGGAATTCATCCAATCATTTCTGTCCCCCATAGCACTTTTTGTATCTTTAATAAAATGCTTTCTACAGGTTGTCAGTTCAGCCATTTTGCTGACTAGTACCAAGTCAGCCACCTAAGACCCACCTAGCAATCAAGTTTAAAATATGGCTTCCCAGAGTCATTATCCAGGGAGGTTGCCTCAGTAAGTCTGGGGTGGAGTCGGCCATTTGTATTTTTTAAAGGTTTATGAATGATTCTTATTCACAGCCAGGTTTAGGGGTTTTCGTTGATTACCTGCACATCTGCTTCTCCATTATATTGACAGCACCTTGATGTTAGGGATTGTACACTATGTTCCTTTATCTCCTCTTCTGTGTCCTCCACAAACCACCTATTTGATAAATCTGTGCTCTTGACATTTATTCATGTGTGTAGGTGAGAAGAATGGACTCATAGGGAGCTCACGGTATTGTAGATATAGGTACATGCTAGTGGAAGCATGTAGGGCAGTGATCCTCACACCTCAGCTGCATGAGAATTACCTGGAAAGCCTGTTAAAAATGAAGATCCCTAATGAATCAGTCTTCAGGGATGGATCACTGAATCTGTAATTTTAACACCTTCCTCAAAAAGTGATTCTGACATACCCAAAATTTGATAAGCGATGATGAGAACTGAAAACAAAATTTTCAAAGACGTTTTATGTTACATTAATATTTAGTCCATCATTGAGGAAAATTATTATAAAAATAAAAAAGGCAAGAGACAAAGATGTTTCAGATAAAGATCACTGGACACTTTGAGGTCAGTTCTGCTATAAGGCAACATTTGCACAAGATAGTACCAGAAAAACCACAGGGATTATGGGGGAAATGGGGTGAGGGGAACAACATTCAAAAAAACCCCATCAATGACACATTAAAAAAAAAAACGGAATTAAATTTTCAAAAGTAATTTAAAAAACATTTAGGAAATATATAAATACTACCAAGAAATGACGGCACGTTTCCTTGAAAAACACCTGAAGTCAGCTGTGCAGTTTATGAGCTACTATGAAACGGTGGTGGGAAAGAGGGTTATCTGAAATCTGACAAACAGCTGTAATGCGAGATTTGAATGAGAGCAGCGCATCACACACAGTAAACGAAGGCAGCTGACGGATATTCGAGGTATGTGCACAAGTCTTCCTATGCGGCTCAGTTCAACTGCTGCGCCTTTTTGCTCTCACGGACAAAACTGTTCATAAGCAAACTCAAAATTCAGAATATGCTAAAAGTATTCCCTCATGTATCAATTTCGTTGAAACAAATTTGCATTTTCAACACAGGCGTTGTCGCAGAACTAACTATATCTCAATTCCAAAGGCAGCTGCCCTATTAACTTTCATTTTGTAACTTTTCACCGCTTTTTCTGCCAAGAGCTTTAATACCCTTTTTCTTACCAAAGTCTGATAGAGCCTCTTTAAAATGAGAAGGCTGAAGCCCAAAGGCTTGACATCTTTATGCTGCTTTCTGTAGTTTAGTCATGATTCACCCAGGGCAAAGAATCTACCAGTGTACAGGGTCTCCCTTTGAAACTGGGGGAGGGAGGCAACAGCTCCCACCAGTTGGAAGGACTCGGCACTGTTGTCCTTCAGGTTGATGGGTCGGTCTTTTTGTTGGGATGAGGGAACTCTAACTGCTGCTCTAGTGTCTGCTTCTGCCTTCGATTTTTTTCAGGTTCTGGGCATGGCTGTGATGAACAAGGTATGCAGCATATGTGATATATTTGAATACCTGTGTTTGAGTATAAATATATTTGAATACAAATTATGCTCCCTGGAAGTACAGTAAGCATAAATGTTCTCTTGATTTGATTCCACAGGAAAAGATCCCAAAATATAACTAATTAATCCAGTTCTGAAGCCAGGAACCCTGAACCTAATTTAAGACAGAACAAGGAGCTGTATTTGGTTCTAGGTGGTTTGGAAGTTAGACTGTAAACTAGAACAGTGTTCTTACAGCTGTGGGTTGGACACCACCAGTAGATCATGAAATCAATTTAATATATCTAATAGATCAAAACCAGCAAAATGTTTGTAAAGAGATAAAAGAGAGATAGAAGAGTACATTGTACATAGCAATAATAAATATCATAAAACTTTTATTTCAGTTATGTATTTTATATATGTATATTCACTATATTGTGCATGTAAGTACTGGGTAGAATTGTAAACTGTTCCCTATTTTGATTTCTGATCAAAAATGTTTGAAAGCCACTGCTCTAGAGAAACCTCAGTTTATGATGGGAGCTGGAGGGGCTGGAGATTGACGTTAGTTTCTCAACTTCCCTGCAACTTGGATCCGAGACTAAGGTGGAGATGGCAAAAGGAGCAGAGTGTCACTCCTGTCTGGGCACATATTTCAACCCTATTTGTAGAACCGGGTGTGGTGCCTAAGACCCTGGCTTGCACTGTGAGTCATTTTGCTTTAGGACATGGATCTGCAGATGAGTTTTATAAGAAGTATACGGAAACTGGCATTGCTGTCCAAGATGCTGAGGATGAGAAGTTCAAGTTTTCCTACAAGGAGGTGCTGCTGAGTTACATGCTGGTGAGTGTGCAGGGAGGACACGGGCAAAACCCTGAGAAGTTCATTACCAAGAGTGCAGGTAATGGGTAAAACTCGCCAGTCCCGAAGAACAGACCTTGGGCGTATTTCCGCCTGAGGGTGCCCAACGGTCCAATGAGGTTTCCACCTCTTTGCGTCTAGAAACTCCCCTGGTCCTTCCTGAGACAGTTTACCTCCTCGTCTGTGTTGCAGGACTTCATCAGGGATGAGCCCCTGGATTCCTTGGCTAGCCCTGTTCGGTGGAAAGTCTTAATCGCCATCAGATACCTCAGGTAGAGAATTTTTTGTTTGTTCTCATTGAAAAAATATTTCCTCCCCCATATCCTCATTCTGATCAACTGACTTATCGATCGGTGCAGACTCTAGTGCACCGATCAAACATGAACACAGTTCATCAACAGGTTATTTCAAATGGGGGCTTTTTCTCTTTCCAGAGTGACAGAATTGACTGAGAGCCTGATCATTTGTTGACTCACAGGGACTAGCGGAGCTGCTTACAAGAGTCAGACTTATTGATATATGAGGACTGAAACTTCTGTGCAAAAATAATTTATCTTGGCCTGTAGGCAAATTTTAATCGTCCCATTAGAAATATATGAAACCCTTAATCACATCCTAGTTTGGTTAGCAGCAATAAGCCTGAAGAAGATAATAATTTTAAGCACGTTTTTAAAATAATATTTTTCCCCTGCAGTAAAAGAAATAGAAGTTCACTGTTAAAACCTGGAAACTATAGAAAGTTTTTAAAAGTAATAAAAATCATCCCAATCCTCCCCCCCTTATTATCAACATTTTGGTATATTTCCAGGTCTTTATTTCTAGTCTTCCATGTTGGTTACAGAGTTGAGATTCTACTCCACATATGATTTTTTATCCTGTTTTTTTTTCTCACCTCATCTTACATATTCCCATGTTATTACCACCCACAGACATCAGTCGTTTTTTATTAATTTTTTTTATTTTTGATTGTGGTAAAGTATACATGTTTATCATCTGAGCCATTTTTAAGTGTACAGTTCAGCGTGTTAAGTACTTTTACATTGTTGTGCAAAGCAATCTCCAGAACTCTTTTCATCTTGCAAAACTGAAGCTCTGTACCCGTTAAACAACTCTTCATTCCCCCCTTCCACCAGCCCTGGCAGCTACCATTCTACTTTCTGTCTCTGTGAATTTTATACTTTAGGTAACTCATGTAAGTGGCATCATACAGTATTTATCTTTTGACACCTGGCTTATTTCCCTTAGAACAATGTCTTCAAGGTCCATCCATGTTGTAGCATGAATCAGAATATCATTCCTTTTTAAAGGCTGAACAATATTCCATTCTATGTGTATACCATATTTTGTTAATCCATTCATCTGTTGGACGTTCATCTGATGGGTGTTTTTCACATTTTGGCTATTGTAAATAATGCTGCTATGAACATGGGTGCACAGATATTTCTTCCAGACCCTGCTTTTATTTATTTGGGGTATATACCCATAAGTAGGCCTGTTGGATCATATGTCAAGCCTATTTTTATCTTTAGAGTAACCACCATACTGTTTTCTCTGGCAGTGACACTATTTTACATTCCCACCAGCAGTGCACAAGGGTTCTAATTTTTCTGTATCCTTGCCATCACTTTGTTATTTTCTGTTTGTTTGTTTTTACAGTAGCCATCCTAATGGGTGTGAGATGCTATCTCATTGTGGCTTTGAGTTGCCGTTCCCTAATGATTAATGACTTCAAGCCTCTTTTCATAGCCTTATTGCCTATTTGTATATCTTCTTTGGAAAAATGTCTGTTCAATCCTTTGTCCTTTTTTTTTTTTTGGTTCTTTCTTTTTGTTGTTGTTGAGTTGTAGGAGTTATTTATATATTTTATATTCTTTCTATTCTCTATAAGGTTATTAACCCCTTATTAGATATATGATTTGCAAATATCTTCTCTCATTCCATAGGTTGTCTTTTACTCTAAATTGTGTTCTTGATGCACAGAAGTTTTTAATTTTGATGGAGGCCCATTTGTGTATTTGTACTTTCATCATCTGTGCTTTTAGTGTCATATCCAAGAAATCATTGCCAAATCCAATATCATTCCCCTCTGAATGGTCTTGGAACCCTTCTTGGAAATCATCTGACCATATATACTAGAGTTTGTTTCTGGGCTGTCTATTGTATTCCATTGGTCTGTATGTCTGTTTATTTATGCCAGTACTATACTGGTTTGATTGCTGTGGTTGTGTAATAAGTTTTGAAACCAGGAAGTGTGAGATCTCCAACTTTGTTCTTTTTCAAGATTGTTTTGGCTACTTGGGGTCACTTGAGATTCCATGTGAGTTTTAGGATGGATTTTTTATTTCTTCAAAAAGTGTCATTGGGATTCTGATAGGAATTCCATTAAATCTGTAGACTGCTGTGTATGGACATCTTAACAATAATAAATACTCAAATCCAAGGACATGGAATGTCTTTCTCTTTATTTGTGTCTTCTTTAATTTCCTTCAGCAACATTTTGTGGTTTTCAGTGTACAAGTCTTTCACCTTCTTGGTTATTCCTAAGTATTTTATTCTTTCTGATGCTATTGTAAATGGAATTGTTAATTTCTTTTTCTGATGGTTCATTGTTTAAGTGTATAAAAATGCAACTGATTTTTGTGTGTTGATTTTGTATTCTGCAACTTTTTTGTGTGTGTGTGGCTGCGTTGGGTTTTTGTTGCTGTGCATGGGCTTTCTCTAGTTGCGGCAAGCGGCGGCTATTCTTTGTTGCGGTGTACAGGTTTCTCACTGCAGTGGCTTCTCTTGTTGCAGAGAACGGGCACTAGGCACGTAGGCTTCAATAGTTGCAGCACATGGGCTCAGTAGTTGTGGCACTCAGGCCCTAAAGCACAGGCTCAGTAGTTGTGGCACACAGGCTTAGTTGCTCCACGGCATGTGGGATCTTCCCGGACCAGGGCTTGAACCCATGTCCCCTGCATTAGCAGGAGGATTCTTAACCACTGAGCCACCAGGAAAGTCCCTGTATTCTGCAACTTTGATGAATTTGCTTATTAGTTTTAATATTTTTTGTAGATTCTTTAGGATTGTCTATGTATAAGATCATGTCATCTGCAAACAGAGATAATTTACTTCACCTTTCCAATCTGGATGCCCTTATTTATTTTTCTTATCTAATTGCTCTAGCTGGAACTTCCAGTATTATGTTAAATAGAAGTGGCATCTTTGTCTTGTTCCTGATCTTAGAGGGAAAGTTTTCAGTCTTTCACCATTGTGCATGATGTTAGCTGTAGGCTTTTCATATGTGGCATTTATTATGTTAAGGTAAAAAACATCATTTTTAATGGTGACCTAATATCTTGATACATAGATATGCCTCATATTGTTACATTTAATTATTAATCAACTTCCTATTGCTACATTTAATTATTTCTTGTTTTTAAAAACTATAAGTAATACTTTGGTGAACACCCTTGTGCAAAAAGTGTTCTCTGAACTTCTAATTATAGAAGTTGACAATTCGTTTCAATAAATATTATTGAGTTGCATCCATGTATCAGACACTGAGCTAGGTTCTAAAAGGACAATGTTGAACAAAATACGGCCTTGCTCTGAAGGAGTTTTAGTCAACTAGGGGAAATAAATGCAAAACACATTCACATAATTTCTCTAAAACTCGATAAGAAGCAAAATAAGGGAAGGCACAAGTTGCCACGTTTACAAAGATGAGGGAGGTTTAAAGAAAGTGCAAATAAATCTTGAAGATCAATTAAGAATTAACCAGGCTCCAGAACAGTACTGTCAAGTAGAAATAAAGTATAATACAAGTTACATATGTCAGTTAAAATTTTCTAGTAGCCACTTTTAAACACGTAAAAAGAAACAAGTTAAATTAATTTTAATAACTAATTTTAATCTAATGTATTCAGTATATTATTTCAAGTATTTAAAATAAAGAAGTAATAAGATAATTTACATGATTTTCATACTAAATCTTCAAAATCCAGTGTGTTTTACAATTACAGCCTATCTTAAATCAAACGAGCCACAACTCAAGTGTTCAATAGCCACATGTTGCTAATGGCTATCCTCACATGGACAGGACACCTGTAGAACTTGCAAACTAATCTAATGGCAGAAAGCAAATCAGTGGTTGCCTTGGGCCAGGGTAGCGGAAGAGACAGGCTGCAAAGAAGCATGAGGAAAAATTGGGGGATGATAGCAATGTTCTATATTGATTATAGTGGTGGTTCCATGAGTATGAAACTCATTTGATTTCACACTTTAATGGATGCAGCTGGTTGTGCATAAATTATAGCTCAATAAGTTGAGTTTTTCAAACAGCCAGCCAGACGGTAAGGATGAGAAGATTGTTCAGCATCTATCAACACATTTAACACTTTCAATAGAGTTGTCCCAGCTGTTACCGACTTGTACTCTCCAGTGAGAGAACCAATTTCACCTTTCTCTGACAGTGTCATCATTTTTAACTTCTCTGTTAATTTGGTTGCTGACTAGTGGTATTGCATTGTCTTAATTTACACTTATTTAATAACAAATGGAGTTTTTCATGTTTATTGAACATTTACATCTTTCCAAGTTATGTCCAGGTTTGTTTATATCCTCGTAATGTCTATAGTATATGTCAGAAAGAAAGAAAGAGAGAGGAAGGAAAGAAAGGAACAAAAGAAGGAAGATTCCATTATCATTTATTCACTTGTGCATTTATAAGAACCTATAGCATGTGTGACATTACATATAACATGAGAGGACATATGAAATTTATAAAACTCACTGCTCCAAACTTAGAATCAATCTCTCTCCCTCTCTCTATCACACACACACACACACACACACACGCACACACAGTCAAGTGCTGAAGAAAACAAGTAGATTAATGTTAGATCATATAGTAAAGGGTAAAGTAATGCAAAGCAAGTGATGGTTTGTTTATCACTCTAATAAATTAGACCTGAAGCGTGTGGACTATGCCCACTGCTACAGTCTGGTTCTATGTCCCCAATCTCTCTCTACTTCCATCACCACCTCCCTCAACATCCCAGCCCATCAGAAATGTACCTGACCCCTTCAGCCCCTTCAGACTGGCAGTTCTTGGGAATTCTTCTGGGTTATGTTTTGTTTGTCAACATAATATCCACTCCTCCCTGTGGTTCTCGTTTCAGTAAACTGAAACCTCAGCTCTCACTGAATGACCATCTTAATAGTCTTGAGGAGAACATCCGGAAGCTGCTGCCCCTTCCACCTCTGGAAAAACTCAAAAATGAGGGCAAGACAGACAAGGACACGTAGCACATTCATGTATGAGGGGGTGAGGCCCGAGGGGAGTGCAGAGTGGAGTAGAACGAATGAACTTGCTCCCCTCGGCCTGACCCTCGCACTCACTTTGATTTCAGTTTCTCTACGAACGATCCATGGATGCTCTGGGGAAGCTGAGGACCATGATGTGGGATAACATGAAAGCAGAGGACTGTCAAGAAATGGTCAACGTGAGTAGGGCCACTGCTCAAACTGACTCCCATAGTCCCTAATCGGTGCTCCAAGGCACCCTCCAAACTCTGCCTCATCCTCATCACAGGGACTCGTCCAGCCCAACCCACGTGGCCCACCACGCAGGGCCAGCCCACTTAAAAAGGGTTTGTGGGGAGGCCAGCACCCTGTTCCAGAGGAGGCAGAGCGAGAGCGAGAGAACGAGAGCGAATGAAAACGAGGATACTAAGGAAAGACTTTTACTTTTTGACCAACAGCTTCTCCGAATGTGGTTTGTTTCACAAAAAGAGTGGGAAAGGGAAAGAGCCTTCCAGATCACCGCGCAAGTGCTGACAAATGATACTGAGGTAAGGAAGCCCCTAAAATGGATGGATGGCATTGCTTGCTAACCGCAGGGACCCCTGAGGCCGCTGGAATCCAAAACTCGTGCGTGACGGATCTCCAGTCCCGGGTGGGGTCTTTCCGGAGAACCACCAGCGAGGTCTGTCCTAACCCAGAGCGTCTTTGCTAGCTTGCTCGCTTACTTGACCACCGCCCTTAAAGTCTGAGATTCCATTCTATTCTAAGGGCCTGCACGGAAGGAACAAGGGACTTAATATCCAGTGTTGGGACTATCCTGGGACATCGCCAAGCCACCCCGTCACCTTGGGGTCCCCCTTTGTCCTGCAGGCACCAGAGAACTTTAAAATCGGCTCACTCCTCGGCCTCCTGGTTCCTCAATCCTGTGACACCCTGCCCTCCATCCGCCAGGCGGCTGCTAGCTCGGCTATTGGTCTGTTCTGCATAAAAGGTGAGGGAAGGATGTGAAACCCACAGATGCAGAGAAGATACCTGTTTTCTTTTGTTCTCAGCTTTTCTCCTCGTCCATCTATATCTCTCTCCTTCCTCCTCTCTCTCTTTCCCTTTCTCCTCCCCCAGTTCAGCCATTTCTGAGTTCTGATACCTTAATTATGTCACACAATTTGTCTCTCTTTTAGATCCTTTTTCCTCAGTGGCTCTGCTTTCTGGTTTTTTAAAATAAAGATAATAACACCAGAGCATGATAAAGAGTCATTAAAGCAGGTAAAATGTTTTGAGAGAGTCCGATTTAAATCACACAGCAATTGGGCATATTAGCAAAGCTTTCTCTATCACACGGCTTTCTTCCAGAGGAAATTGCACTATTATTATGGTGCTAAAGTGCCTTTCAGAGTTTCCTAAGAGAGATAACTTTGTGGAGGTTTTTCCAGCTTGCATAGCTGGACCTCTGTCTGCTCTGCCAGGACACGTGAGTAACTGTCAATGTCAGGAAATATAAGGAATTTTAAAACATCAGTCTCAGGCTGAAACCAACACTCAGGGCTTCCTGATTAAATCCAGGTTAAATAAGCAGGTGTTTCGCTGAGCTGGGTCCTGCATCATATGCACAGTTCTCTGCAGACCAGGTGCAGCCAGGAACACTCAGCCAGGTTGACTGCAGCTCATATGCCCACCCTCGGCTCTTCATTCTCTTAGGTACTCGGTAAACATTTCTTGAGTGACTTTTCATGTGTCAGGCACTGTTATGATGCTGGAAGCACAGAGATATTATAATTCTAAGATTCGCAT
The DNA here is from genome assembly GCF_003031525.2 of Neophocaena asiaeorientalis asiaeorientalis. Lineage (NCBI taxonomy): Eukaryota > Metazoa > Chordata > Mammalia > Artiodactyla > Phocoenidae > Neophocaena > Neophocaena asiaeorientalis. The sequence continues at coordinate 5,672,938 of NW_020174096.1, read as the reverse complement.
AAGAAAAGCATGTTAGGTTTGCTGTGCAAAAGCTTTTGAGCCAAAAGGTGGAATTTGGTTGGGGGCAGAGGGTAGAGTCAGTCAAAAAGGCCAAACTATTCAACAGAGCCCGAATAGGTCTCTTGGGCTATGGGACAATCAAGGGACAGTCCCTTGGGATATGGGAAGATAATTCATGAAGGGTATATGCTTTTACCAAAGCCAGGAAAAAAAAAAAAGAATTAAGGAAGCGATAACTAAAGGACCATTTTAATAAGAGAAGAAATGTGCCAGAGGGGGACCTCACAGGAAGAAAGGAATTAGAATTCTATTATTGTTTTACCCATTCTCCCTTTAGTGTCCTTTATTTTCCTGAAACATGCAAAGTTCAGGTCCTTAAATATTCTTTGTTAACAAGAAATCCCATACTTCATTATTCACGTTAACTCTTTTTCTTGGTTGACCAAATAAATATGGTAGAGAGAGAGAAAAACGATGATTATTTTTTTTACTAGATACAAGTAACTAGTGCGACACTAAATTAAATACCCATTTAATACTCATGGGTGTTGTTCAGTCAGTTGTTAAAGCAGATGAGGGATCTGAGGTTAAGAAATTTACCAGTTGCTTGGACAACTGAAAGCAGTGGAGCTGGACTTAGAGCCCAGGTCGTCTGCCCATTGGCTAGGCTGCCTTCCAGAGTGGTTCAGGTGTGAGTTTCCACAATTACTATACTCCATTCAAACAACAAACAGAATATCGTTACCTTTTAGGCCTGCATTTACAAATTGGTATCAACAGTCACTTAACACAGCTGCTGATGTTCCTATTACAATGGTTGCCTTACCATTTCCTCCAAAGTGGCTCAGTGCAGAATGGAGCTCCAACAGAGACAGCAGTATAGCAGAGGAGTAAGAGCCTGGGCATTGGTGTCAGACCAGGGTTCAGGTTCCAGCTCTCCTATCTTTACTAACTGCGTGATCCAGCCAAATGGCTTTACCCCTCTCTGCCTCAGCTTTCTCAACTGCAGATAACCTCAGATCATTTTAGGAGCAATGAGATCATTACGTGCAGAGTATTTAGCACGCTGCTGGCATGCAGAAACTACTCAATCAGTGCTTGATCTTATGCTCACCATCTAATCAGACAGGCTTTAGTGGGTTTGTTAAAGGCATCCAGCAGCTGAATTCGTGTCACATCAAAATACAGACAGCTTCTTCAACCCCTATCAGCTCTTTGAACTCCTATATCACCCTTTGTTGATTGTAGGCATTCGCCTGGAAGTGGAAAGACTACAGGATTTGCAGGAAGGGCTGCAATGTGATGATGTGCAGGTCCAGATCAAGATTTCCTCCAAAATAGCAAAGGTAAAAGATATGGAGGACTGGCCAAGGGATGTAAGGATGATTCCGGGTTGATTTCCAAATGAGTCAGCTGTGTACACCCCGTTACCCAGGAGGGCAACAGCCTAGCCATTCTACCTGAATGAAAGACCTTTGTCCACTCATTTATTAACTCTGGGTCCATGTGCACAGGCAACACCTGCTACTCATCATTTCATACTCTGGGAAACCTGGGGAACCAAGTGGCCCTCTCCAGGGTGAGGGAGGCAGTGGGGTGAAATGGAAGGAACAGGACTTTGGGGTCGATCAGACGCACTCTGTGTGCACTACTTGAAGTGTGTGCACTGGGTGATCAGTCTCATCTTAAAAAAAAAAAATGCATAACCTTCCTCTCAGAGCTGTTGTGAGGACTGGTCGATCAAGTCATTCATTTATTCATTCGCCTAATATGCCCTGTGCACCTACCACATGCCACACTTTTTCCTAGGCTCTAAGGATAGAAACGCCTGCCCTCATTGAGCTTGCATCCTAGTAGATGGAGCAGCCAGATAAATATGATGTCAGGTAGTGACAACTGAGAAAAATAAAATCAAGGAAGGGAATAAAGAGCATGGGAGGGGTGATCCCCTAGGAAGACCTCTCTGAAAGGGAGAACCATGAAGACATCTAGAAAAGAACACTCCAGGCAGAGTGCAAACAGCATGTGCAAAGGCCCTGAGGTGGAGAAAGAAGTGGGTCATGAGATCCAAGAGACAGCCCAGAGCTGATTGAAGTGCCTTCCAGGACTCGTTAAGGATCTTGGCTTTTATTCCAATTGGAATCAAAAGCCAGCAGAGGGTTTTGAACAGAAGAGTCAAGACCACTAGGTACACTGTGGCAGTTGTGAAATGTACAAGGGCACCCTTGTGTGAGGCAGCATCATTCCTAACGTGGACATTATAGGTTTATATGTGTATTACGGCAGTTATCCACAGAGGGCAGTAAAGGGTCCAACAAACTCAGTCACTGTGACAATAACAGAGAACTCTCTTGAGAACAGGGCACTTTTCCTAATTTGCAAAAGCTCCTTATGGGCTAGTGGTGGTTCTGCGAGGAGGAATGTGATTGGACTTATATTTTCTGAAGGGTCATCGGGCTGCCATGTTGAGACTAGACTATAGGCTGGCAAGAGTGAAACTAGTGAGGTTAGTTTGAGGGAAACTGTAAGAATCTACATATGAGATTAGGTGGGCTGGACTAAGGCGGCAGCAGCGGGGATGAGAAGGTGATGAGGACAGAGGAGACAAGCCCGTGGGGGACAGGGAGGGAACATATGTCAAATGCCTAAGAAAGTGTCTGATGCATGAGAGGTGCTCAAAAACATGAATCCCCTTTCTTCCTTTCTTCCTAAACCAATATCCATCCCAATATGAAAAAAAAAAAAAAAAAAAAAAAA
>NW_020174096.1:5605687-5670164 GCF_003031525.2 Neophocaena asiaeorientalis asiaeorientalis | reverse complement strand
AAAAACCCAACCAAAAAAAAAAAAAAAAAAAAAAAAAAAAAAAAAACCGTAACTGTTGAGCTTGGACCCAGGCAAGCATTTCGTGTTATACAGAACAGAGGCACGAGTCTAGGCCTTGATCTTGGAGCCACGGTAACTCAGAAACCGGCTGGGATATGCAACTACTCATGAAAAGGAACTCATTTCCTCTCAAAGATGGTTCTACCAAACATCATCGGGCCATTTAATACTGGAGGAAGTCGGTTGTGAATAGGAATGTTTTCATACCCACAAACTCATAATCATGACCATCTTGCTTGGCTAAAGCCCCAGATAATGCTCCTGGACTTTATTCAAACTTCTAACTTTTCACCTCCCCTGCCTGCCTTTTCATTCATACACACGGAGAGACATATACAACCAAACATTGTGTATAGTTCTTGTTTAGAGACCAAAATTGCAAAGTTTTTCTTTTCTTCACTTTTTATTGACTACTCTTGATATTGAAACATGCAAAAGCAAAAGACAGCGTTCATAATAATTCACCCTCTGTGTGAAGTACGTCAGAAAGAGAAAAACAAATATCATATGCTAACACATATATATGGAATCTAAAAAAGAAAAAATGGTTCTGAAGAACCTAGGGGCAGGACAGGAATAAAGATGCAGATGTAGAGAATGGACTTAAGGACACGGGGAGGGGGAAGGGTAAGCTGGGATGAAGTAAGAGAGTGGCATGGACATATATACACTACCAAATGTAAAATAGATAGCTAGTGGGAAGCAGCCGCATAGCACAGGGAGATCGGCTCGGTGCTTTGTGACCACCTAGAGGGGTGGGATAGGGAGGGTGGGAGGGAGACGCGAGAGGAAGGAGATATGAGGATATATGTATATGTACAGCTGCTGATTCACTATGTTATACAGCAGAAACTAAGCACTGTAAAGCAATTATACTCCAATAAAGATGTTAGAAATAATAATAATAACTCACCCTCTGTATGGACACTGTGAGGCACCGAGTATTTAGCACAGCACTTAGTACACAGTGATCGATTTCCTGAATTTTCAAGCCTAGCTATTCTTTGGCAGACACAAGACTTATTTCTATGATTCATGAAATGTATGTGAAAGTACTTTACAACATATAAAATGGCATACAAACATTATGCATTACTTTTCCTTTATGGGGTATGATGTAACTTCAGGTTTGGAGAGCAAATTGCCTTGGCAGGCCTGAAATTTAATAAATAATGAAATGATCAAGAGACAACTTCAAGGAAAGTTTACTTGAAGTTGAAAGGTCGTGTCTGTGTCTTATTTTAGTATTCTCTCTGGTTTCTATGGCCCCAGTCACATGCTAACTTTGTGGAAAGCCCAGTGGTTTCTAACATCCTAAAACCAAGAACAGGTGTCCAGATATGAAGTGAGGTGGCTGATGACAGGAGTCTTCCTGGTTCATTCTCAGATCGTCAGTAGACTCATCCCAAGTGAAGAGATGCTCATGTTCCTGGAGGAAACCCTGGATGGTCTGGAGAGCCTCAACCCCACGTGTACAAAGGCATGTGGCATCTGCATGATCGCCGCCCTGAAGGAGCAGGGAGCTGCTTTAGAAGATCAGGTGAACCAAGAGCCAATCTGACAACTGAGCAGAATTCTAACACTTCTGAAATGCCAATACCAGAAGTAGGTCGCCACTTCTCAGTTGGTCCTCTGATGGGCCACAGGCGGGAGTGCGCATGGCCTCAAGAGGCCTCAACGGAGACCCAGGTTGCGTGTGAAGAGCCAGGCTCACACTGAGTGCCTGTCTAGCCTGACTCAATTGCTTCTCTAGTCTGTGATGATAAGAACTTTACAGACTGCCACTCTCTGGTCAGAGGCATGTGGATCATGGAAAACTGGGTTGTGAGGTCTGCAAGGATGAGCGGGACCTTGTGAACGAATGCCTTTAAGATGGCCACTGAGGGCCAAGAGAATTTTCTAATCCCACTGCCACTCTGAGAGCTGCTCTTGAACACCCCTTAGGTATTTTCTGGTAAAGAAGGCTGTCATTGGGGAATTGACTAAAAGAAAAGTCTCAGTCCCTCCTCCCAACTGGAAAGTTAAGCAGAGAGAACAGGATTTAAATTCAGGAAGCCTGGTTAAGAGCTCCAAATGGAGATACTCTATTCTCTCTCTTAAAGTCAGAAACAGAACACCAGCAATTCAGAGATTGAGGAGAAAAAGACTCTTTAACTCAATAAAGGCTTTCCAAGGGGAACAGGAGGAGGAACTTACGGTCCCCATAGCCCAGAATCATCCACCCTAAATTTAAAATTTTTCCAAAGCACGACTTTTAGAAGTGACCTCTGTGCTAATTACTGTCCAATCAGCTTTTTTCAAAATCATTCATTGAGTACATACTATGTGCCAGTCATGAGAGAATCAAAGGTTAATAACTTTGGAACGTCCATGTATTTGTGTGTTTAGCATAAAAGGGGAAGTTGCTCACACACTAAGTAAAGGCTTACAATAGGGACCTAAATCCTCTCCAAGAATGATTGAAGTGGGACCGTGTGGTATTCATGTTTGCAGGATATTTATGATTAAGGAATTATAATTCTAAGAAAATACTGTATTTACCTAAAAGTGTCTATCCAAAGTAGGCGGGAAAAATTTCCACTAGAAGCCAACATTCTTTAGCATGGAGACATGCCCTTACCCATGTCAAAAGCCAGGTGTGTAATATCATTCCCTACTGCACACAGATTAACACCCAAACTCAGAAAGGTGGCCCTCAATGCTCTTTAGCACCTGGCTTCATCTTTCCTATCAAGTTATCTTCCTTTTATCACCTTTGTTCTTTCTTTGCTCCAAACTGGACCATTCTCCTATTCCATAAACCTTTTCCACATGTGCCTCTATCATGCTCTCATGCCATTTTTCTATATAGATTTTATGTTTTTACAGCCATCATGTTCACAGCAAAATGGAGCTGAAGGTACAGAGTTCCTGTATACCTCCTGTCTCCACACTACCCACATCCCACATCACAGTGGTACATTTGCTACAATCGATGAACGCACATTGACACATCATATAATCACCCAAAAGCCTTAGTTTACGTTAGGGTTTAGTCTTGGTGTTGACAAATGTATAATGACACATGTTCACCACTGTAGTATCATACAGATTAGTTTCACTGCTCTCTAAACCCTCTGTGCTCTATTCTCATGGTGTTTGATTTTACATCTTCACCTGTGCTCTTCCTTCTGATGAGGATGACCTTCCCACCATCTCCACCTTGCCTTTTGGAATTGCTATATATCCTTTGAGGCCCAGACCAGATGTCCCTCCACAGTAACCTCAGTTACTTCTGGATTCCCCTATCAGTCCTGTACCTCTTGTACACCATTTGCCATACAGAGCCTTCTGCACAGCCCTTGGGTATATGGCTGATGTCCCTTATGAGACCACCCATTCCTTCTGAGAAAGGGCTACATCTTATTCATCCCTGGTAAATGCCCCACAATGCCCAACACAGCACCTGGCATAATGCAGCCTTTCGCTAAATGTTTGCTAAATTGATTTAAGAATAAATGCCCAATTTATCGATAATCGTCCTGAGCAAGAGATAGGCCATGTGTAAAATCAATTGCTTTTTTAACATTATTTCTAATTCATCAACCACCGCCTACAATATGCTGACCGTACGTGACCTAAGCCATCCATGTAGAGGAAAAATGGCAACTCAGCATTTGATTTGGCTTTTTCTTTTTAGCCGTTGGAGATCTTGGGCATAATTTACCATCACATGCCGGTCCTCAGACAAAAGGAGGAAAGTTTTCAGTTTATGCTAGAAGCCATCTCCCAAATAGCCAGCTTTCGCATGGATACAGTTGTTGCCAACCTTTTACAGAAGCCTCTGCCCTTTGACAGGGAGATTCTAACTGAGTTGGTCCCTTTTCCTAGGGAAGGCCACTCTGTAAGGTATTGGGGAAGAATCTGTGGTTTGAGAGAAAGACAGCAAACAAAAGTTGAAAACACCTCACCTGAATAATTTCAAAAATTGTGTTTGAATCACAGGTAATGGTTTTCCAAGTATTTTTCAAATATATGTCCTCATTGGATGATGAGAGTTTTAGGAGTGTGTGTGTGTGTGTGTGTGTTTATTTAATAGGAGTAAGTATTAGAAAGTGAGTATTTCTTCCCTTTCTGCTTGCCTAAAACGAATCTATATGAGAGGTTTCTGTCTTGATGGACATTAACAAACCTCAGCAACCCAAGGCCAGAATGCTAGATTGTTAAATAAAACATCCATATTATCCCCAGGCATGTTGGCATGTCCATCCGTCCTTGCAACTGTGATTAGTCATAATGTGGTTTTAGAGTGGATCAGATGAAAAAGCTCACATCCCAAGGAGTAGAGCCTTATCGGCTTCCTGCCGTGCTTCCCTAGGGACACAAAGACACTGTGGAAGGCTCTGGCTGAGAACCCAGCCTCCAGTGGTAAACTCTTGCGAGCCTTAATAGACAAACTGGAGAATGAGTTAGAAGATGACCTCGCGGGGACAGAGGCGATCTCCGTGAGTTGGACAACCTGCCACCCGCCCGGGATGCTGCCCCACTCCATCCCACCTGGCACTGGGTGATGTAGCATTAATCGCACTTCTTCCCCTCTCATACCCCGGTTTTAAATCAATTCCAGTTTATATTGGACAAATATGGCAGTGATTTTGTCTGCAGCTGATCACCTTCAGAAGGAAATTTCTCATCAGCCCAAAGAAAATCTGTGTCTCTGTATTTCCAAATTAGTCTTCGAGATAACCACTTGTTATTGAAAGACCCCAATACTGGTGCCCCCTGGAGTTTGGAGTCGCCCCACATGGCAGCCCTGAGAGAGAAACACAGCAGGAGTTAACAACTTTCCAGACAAATAAACCCTCCCTTTTCTATGTGCTTTCACCACAAATGTGGTCAACCTGGAAAGCAATCCTTTGTAGAGAAAACAAACTGGAAGATCAGCCCTGTCTGACCACAGGGTCCTTTCTCCCCTCAGGTGGCCTGTGCATTTCATGAAGGGGTGTCGACAGGCACCCCTGTCGCAGGCCTGTACCCAAAGCTGTTTGCCCGTTTCCTGAAGCTGGTCAGCTGCACACTGGGCCAGAAGACGCCCACGTCGACCCTAAACCGCTGCCGGCGGGTGATGCAGCAAGGGGAGCGGCAGCAGATCGCAGACCCCTGCAGGTCAACAGCCAGGCGGAGAGGGACTTCCAGAGCAGTCCTGACCCAACTCCAGAAGTGGCTGGCGTGGCCTCAACTACCCATGAAGAAACAAGACGCCTCCATCCTTGAGCCTCGCAGCTCTTCTTCCCTGGGTACCCGGCATAGTTGCCCAGAACGGTCATACAATGAATAAGCAGTTATGTCCTCTTCCCTAGAGGGCCCAATACACTTCCTTTGTTTTCTTTCATTGAGACCTTTCAAGGAAAGATGGAATTCTGTGATTTTCAAGGCCACCAAGGAAAGAATATAAAATAAAAATAAATACCACATTTCCTCAAATCTAAGACTTCTCCAATTGAAGGAAGCAACATTATTTCGTGTAACATTGAGAAAGGAAAAAAAAAAAGAGTCCCAATTAAGTCATGAATCAGTGCTTTCTTATACTATTAAATTTGCATTTTATATTGATCCAAAAAGCTCTTTGAGGATTAGTAGGTATAGTTATCCTTCATCACACTGCTCTGCTTTCCTGTTTTTTTTGCATTAACTTTTTGTTCCGATGTCAAATCAACCTTTTTTTTTTTTGCGGTACACGGGCCTCTCACTGTTGTGGCCTCTCGCATAGCGGAGCACAGGCTCCGGACGCGCAGGCTCAGCGGCCATGGCTCACGGGCCCAGCCGCTCCACGGCATGTGGGATCTTCCCGGACCGGGACACGAACCCGTGTCCCCTGCATCGGCAGGCGGACTCTCAACCACTGTGCCACCAGGGAAGCCCCCAAATCAACCTTTTTAAAGACATTTTAAATAGCAGTTAGGCTCAGCACATGTAGTTCCAATAGTACATGTAACTTTACTAAAATGCCCACAGCTCAAAGAGCCATACCTAAATCCATGCATGTACACGCACTGTATACACAGGCAATAGCAACTGCATCACAACTACTGTCTGGCCAACAACTGCAACGCACTACCCATTGCGACATGCATCCTGATTTCCAAGGTGCTGTTTTGTTTTAGAACCAGTGACACAACCTCCATTCATCCAGGGGTGAGCGAGCATTGTAGGGAACATTTTTTTTAAAAAGAAACACAATGTGCTATATTTATTCTGTAGAATACAGTGTTTACAAGTGACCAGATCCACACATATCAATATAGAGCCCCAAGACATAATAAGTGAAAATACAGAATACAGACAGCTTGATGATATTTATTAAGGACTTGGGGATTCACAATTCCTTGCATGGTACTGACCTACTTTTGTGGTGCCAACTGTCTCCTTCAGGCTCTCGACTACAACTCTGAAGTGTGTGCAGGCCCAGGCCACGAAAGAAGGGCTGGCCAAAGAATCTGACGAGGGGGACAACATGTGGACCCTCCTCAGCAGTCCCAGTAGGCACCACATAGGAGTCTGTGCACTGGCCAGGAAATGTGCAGATACTCCAGAACTGGATACGAAGGAAAACACTGAAGACAAAGTAAAACTGCAACGCAGGCAACTTCACTGACAGCAAGTGATTCAGTAAGGACTTAGAGCCCAGGAGAAAAAAACAGGGAAGAAAGAGCAAAGGGGTTGGGAAGAGACAGCAGGATCAGCCCCAAACTCACCAACCCCACAGAAAATAGTGATACAATGAACACTTTTAGGCAAACTACACTTCAGTCGGGCACTTGGATAGGCTATTATAAAGTTAAGCCTTGGTGCTCTTTCCTTTTTAACAATCCTTTTTGGATAATTTAGTTTCCTGATAGAGAAATAGACTAAAGTGTCTTCCACTGTTTAGAAAGAAAAAAGCCTCTGCTACAGTGGGAGCTTTGGTTTTCTAGGAGCATGGCAGCGTGGCAACACAGACTCATTCCAGACATCACAGAACAACTCTTCCCATCCCTGACCTCCTCCTCGGAGAACTACCGGATAACGGGCGCAGCTTTCTTCTCTGAGGCAAGGGAGCACAGCCAACCCAGCAGGCTCGTTGGGACCCAGTGGGGTATTTCTCTCAGGAGTTCAGTGGGAATTTGAGCCACGGAAGAGGGACCGTCTCTGGGATCTTTGGCAATGGAGAGATCCAGCTATTGCCAGAGACACAGTACCTGAGCAGAGAGAGGGAGAAAGAGAGAGGAAAAAGAACCCAGCCTCATCCTCTTGCTGCCCTGTGGTCTGCAGACATCAACTCCCAAGACAGAGAAGGGCAGAGAATCAACCTGGAAGGGACAAAACAAAATGCAACCAACAAATATATTATGGTCCTTTCAAACTCTGGGATAAAGGCTGACCCAGCCAATGCAAAGAAGGAAATTGTCAGTAACTCCTGTTTTCCCTGCTCCATGTTTCCATTTAGATTAGAAATACCTTCTTGACTAGGTATTTTGGTTCTCATCACCACATAACCTTGACCTGTGGGGTGCTCACTTCTAGAGCTTAGTTCCTGCCACACATTTGAATTCACCCGAGGGCTCCCTCCTCTGCCCCACAAGCAGCTGGGGCCCTACTCTTTAATCATAGCTATAATGCCTTTGGAACTCTCCTGAAGGGAGGCTCTTCCCTGAACTAAAGGGGAGGAGTGTGTCACTTTCAGCTCATGAAGGAGCCAATCCTTTGGAAGCATGGGAATCTACGGGATGTGCTGATCTTGATGGATCAGACTGCCTGGGACTCCAACGCCATTCTGAGGCAAATGGCCATCTGAGCCCTCGGCAATAGCGCTTCTGGAGCCCCTCACAAGGTAAAAGGAGTTTGGGGGGGCTCGCAAAATAGTTCATCTAAGCAGAGTTTTAAAATAATTAGTTACTAACCCACACCCTGTGGTTGCATAGAAATCAAGTGAAAATCCAAATAAGTCGCTGAAGTGGTGGCTCTTGGGTTGAAGGACACGTGACCCTAAGAGAATGTCAATCCCCTTATCTGGGGTCTCCTACCCTATTCCAGATACACATAGAACAATTTTCGAGATTAAAAGACCTTATTTCAAAATAGTAAAGAAGCACAAGCAGATAAAGTTAGAATCTATCGTCAGAGGCCTCTATCACCTGGCCCACACCAAGGTCGTCTGTGAAAGCTTGAAGGCTCTAAAAAAGATCCTGGAGCTGCTCACAGACCGAGAGGTAAGCTTCTACTTCAAAGAAATAGTGCTGCAAACAGGAACCTTCTTTGAAGACGTAAGTGAGCCTGTTCAGGAATCTTCCCTCCCCAGAAGTGAGTTCAGGTAGTGCTTGTAGCAGAAAGAGGTTCAGGTAGTGCTTGTAGCAGACCAGTTTGGTGTCCATTTGCATGCCTTGGCCTGCCCTAGAAATCACCTGCCCCAGAGGTCACCTGTCCCAGGGATCACCTGCCCCAGAGGTCACCTGCCCCAGAGATCACCTGCCCCAGAGGTCACCTGCCCTAGAGATCACCTGCCCTGGAGATCACCTGCCCCAGAAGTCACCTGTTCAATTCCTGTGCAGCCTGTTGGCTTCCTGTGTGTCTGCATGAGGGTATTCTCTGGCCCAGGAATCATGATTGGTTTGAGCAAGGTGGGCCGGATGTGTTGGGAAAGGACCCTCGAACAGCAAGAAAAGAGAGTTTGTAGATAAACTCCCTGGCTTTCTCACCCCTCAGAAGGACGGTGCTCTACTTGCCCATAGGGGTACCACACTCACTAATGTTCCCTATCGTAGCTCTCCTCTCTTGCCTATCATGCTTCCTGGGCCCACCTCCCAGATAAGTGACTTACACCTAAATCCCCATCTCAAAGTCTGCTGTTAGGATGAACCGGTTTGCAGGGTACAAATAGAGACACAGATGTAGAGAACAAACGTATGGACACCAAGGTGGGAAACAGGGGGTCGGGGGGATAAACTGGGAGATTGGGACGGACATACATACACTAATATGTATAAAATAGAGAACTAATAAGCTGCTGTATAAAAAATAAATAAAGTTCAAAAATTCAAAAAAAGGAAAAAGAAAGTCTGCTGTTGGGGGTACACAGCTTATGACAGTACTCCCTGCAGGGCTAGATGTTATTGCCTCCAACACTACCTTCTCCACGTGCAAGATTTCAAAGACTCAAAATGCTGGCACAGTTCATTTCATCTAGGAGTCAGTTTACTGCCCCATGGCTCATCGGCCAAATTAGACCTGGAGCATGTTTTTGTAAATGAAGTGTTATTGGAACACAGCCATGCTCATTGGTTACATATTATCTATGGCAGCTTTCACACTTTGTCCCGCAGAGCTGATTAGTTGTTACAGAAACCGTGTGGCCCGCAAAGTCCAAATTATTCACTGTTTGGCCTTTTACGGAAAATATTTGTCAACCCCTGACATAGTTTATAGCCCTCATTTCAAAAAAGATCAGTCGGGCTTCCATAGTGGCGCAGTGGTTGAGAGTCCGCCTGCCGATGCAGGGGACACGGGTTCGTGCCCCGGTCCGGGAAGATCCCACATCCCGTGGAGCGGCTGGGCCTGTGAGCCATGGCCGCTGAGCCCGCGTGTCCGGAGCCTGTGCTCTGCAACGGGAGAGGCCACAGCAGTGAGAGGCTCGCGTACCGCAAAATAAGATCAGTCAACAACAATCCTAGGCAAAGGAAGGTATTTTTCTTTATACCTTCTGGGAAACCAGATTTTATTATTTCGTTTTGGTTTATTCACTGACATCAATGTAAAAAATCTATTTCATATCTAACTTAAACCTATTTTTTGTGATCTAAACCCGCCTGCTCCTGTTATGTGGTCAGAGGAGATGGAAATTTCTGGCTGCCTCCTCCAATGCATCCTTCTTAAACATTAAGGCTTTATTAAATTACCTATTCACCTGATAGTCTCCAGACTGAAAAGTCCTTATTTCCTTCATTATTTACCATAAACCTAATTTTTCAGCTCCTTAAATATTTTACAAGCCAGTGACTGTGCTGTATCCCTAAATGAGACCTGAGAAGTATTAAACAGAATCTAAAGAAAAATTGCCTCTCAAATCCAATCTTTTACTATTTATTCACTCCAAATTTTTTTAATCTTGCCCTTTCTTCCTGACTCTTTAGCAATTTATTAACTACACCAACCTCCAGACTGCAGTCTGCAACACTCGCCCTCAGTCAATCGTCCTCCAGCATTGTATTTTTCAGTTTCTCTTGTTTGTGTACTAGCCTAAACCTGGCCTTTGAGAGCAGCTATCTGCTGGTCTCCAACTATTTTCTCCAGTGTACCAATATTTACTTTTAATTCTCATCTTGTCCCCAAAAATACTTACTGGGCTCTCACTCAATTTAGTGTCTTCTGTAAAATAATGAAGATGTTCTTTTTTTCATTACACAAATAATTGATGACAATCTTTAACAACAAAGGGTTAAAGTCAGCCCTACAGAGCCTCATCTGTTAGGTTTCCCTGGACTGTTGCTGATCCAATGATAGTAACTCTCTTGGATCTGAGCCTCCAATAATCACAAGTCAATCTACAAGTTTTGTGGTCAAGAGAATATTTCTCAGTCGTAATGCATAAGAAAAAGAAAACAACTAAAGTCTATCTGGTTGTTAGGTTAGACCTTTCACATTCCTAATAGGTATCAATTTCATCACATTTGCATAAACGTAAAGTTTGACAAAAATTGAGTCTTAGTCATGACATGCTATTTACAGTCCTATAACGTTCTCTTTCTGCAAATATATTCAACTGTGATACTTTGCCCCTGTATTTTTCTGTAGATTAAGCATACAATTCTTTAATCTCTAAGTTTTCCCTTTTTTCTCTTCAATATTTAAGTACTTTGTTGAAAATCTAAAAATATGGCTACACTTTGAAAAACTGGTAGAACAGAAAATATTGGCTGCTGTCCCATGCTCTAGGATCTGCTCACTGCTATTTCCCACGCTGGCACCTGAGTAAAACTTTAATATCTCTCCCAGCACCCAAAACGCTTTACCCCTTCTCTTTTCTGTTTTTTCATCATCCCAATTGGTTGATTCTCCCTTGACCTATCATTAGGTCTTTGATTTTAGAAAATTCAGAGGACTCTTTTTAAGTAAATACCTCTCTACCTTTTAGATACTTTGTTACTGGTTTGCTTTCTTTTTCTAAAAAGAGATCTTTAAAATATATACCTTGACCTTACTCCTAGTACATTTAAAGAACAGTTCTACTTACATTTCCCTTCTATGAGGTCACATCTCATGTTATTCAATTAACTTTTCTAGCCTTTTCCTAACAAGCCATCTTTATTCTTTTATGGAAGATCTTTGTTAACTTCCTTTTTCATGGCATTGTTGTGTATGTGCCCACTTCTCACACATTTTATTTTGCCATCGAAATAAACTCCTCTATCTTCTCCCCCTCATATTCATAGGAGTGCTTTTTTATTGGCCCTTGTTTGTTGCTAATCTGAGTAATATTCTGGGGAATTCCCTGGTGGTCCAGTGGTTAGGGCTCTGCGCTTCCACTGCAGTGGGCATGGGTTCAATCCCTGGTCAGAGAACTAAGATCCTGCATGCCGCGAGGCGCAGCCAAAAAAATTTTTTAAATAAATAAATAATATTCTGCTACTCAGAATGGCTTTTCCTCTCATCCCTCTGCCTTTCTACAGGTATTTGAAACTAGTTTTCTAGATACCCCCCCCCAAAAAAAGAATACTTCCAGAAAATTCACCAGAACTCTGAACCATATCAACAAAGTGTCTGAGATAATAGAAGGCCATCTTTCTCCACCACCTTACCCTTTGGCTCTAAAAAGCATTGCCATACTCTGGTTCCTCTTCAGATCACATACATCCTTCATCTTTTACTAAAAAGCACTGCCCACCCTCCTGGACAACAAGCAAGGCAGTTCCATAACTTCACATACAAGAGTAGGGCTAAGCACTTGTTTGTTTATCTGCTCTCTCTCTCTCAGACACAAGGCCCACATTTCTGAGCTTCCTGTAATCCCTTTGGAAAGTATTTGGGATCTTGGAAAAGAGTCCTAGGCCTTGGGCAATTTAGATCAGAGGCCCCATAACTCCAGGCTAATGACAAATCAGGCTAATTCGTACAAAGCACAGAACAAACAAGCGCCCTCCCCGGCCTTGTGCTGCCAGCACTCCCTGTTTATTACTCCTGTGGTCACATTTCCCCACTAGCTCGTCAGAGTCAGAAACCAAGTCTCCAGCTCTAAATTCATGTCGTGTGGGTAGAGAGCTGCTGGGAAACGAAAGGCATTCTTGGGACACCCAGGGGCTATGCCAAAGGTGCGCCAGGGCTCCAGCCTGCCTCTACGGAAGTGGGAAAGGGCGGGTAAGGCAGGGGTACCAGCTGGGAATGGCCTGTGTGGAGGACTCACCCACAACACGGATCTGTCAGCACAGGAGCAGGATGATGTGAGGCTGACTGCCGTCCTCTTATTTGAGAATCTGGCATCCCTAACAGGAAGAAGGTGGAAGATTTTTTTTGCTGAAGAAATAAAAAAGAGCATGATTTCGTTCCTTCTCCACCTCTGGGATCCCAATCCCAGGATTAGAACTGTAAGCGGCCCTTGTACAGACACCTGCACCTCCTCCTCTCTCCATGGCCGAGAGGGTGCCGGGAAGCCCGGTCTAGCTGGACCGGAAGCCAGGTCTGAAGGCACCACTCGCAAATGAACCTGAAAATCAATTTTCCCATCCCGGGTGCTTTTTTGCCATCACTTCCCGAGTTTGTGCTTCCATCTTTGAAACTGGGAAGGTGGCAGCACTGACTGTAAAGCCCTCACATCACTGACTTTTACTGCTCCTTTCCCAACACACAACCAGTCAGTGTGTCTTCCCATCTGGAAGGGGAGCCAACATTATGGACTGTGTTGCAGGAAACTGTTTTTCAGGCTTGCCGTGATGTCCTGATCATCTGCATTCCTTTTCTGGGCCTCCAGGAACTCTATGGGGTATTAGATCATCTCCTTGATGGTCAGGATCTACCAAGGGCCAGGGATTTCTACAGGCAATTCTGTGTGAAGCTGGGGAGTGTGCAGTAGGTGCTGCTTCCAAAAAAATGCAGGCCAAGAGTCCAGGCAAATCCCGGAAGGCAAAGAGCATAGCAAGGAATCCCAGCCAGAGCCAGAACCATCTGGGAAGGACAGCAGTGATTCTGGGTATCCTGTCACATCACCTTCTGCTCTGTCCCCAAGTCCCAACTGGGATCTGTTCTCGATTCCTGAAACTCATCTGTTGATTAGCCCTATAAGCCCCAGTGCCACCCTGATTAAATTTAGAATGAACTAGCCATAACACACCTTCCAACAGAACAATTAACGGCTGTATGTGTGCTCACTGCTTTAGATGTGAGCACACATCTAAAGGGCCTATAGGACGCTGAATTTCGTAAAGTGTCGCTTCTCAGTTGCCCTCTTTTCTTTTTTAATTTTACTGAAGTATACAACTATACTTTACACTATTGTGTTAATTTCTGCTGTACAGCAAAGTGACTCAATTTTACATATATATATTCTCTTCCTATTCTTTTCTATTATGGTTTATCACAGGATATTGAATACAGTTCCCTGTGCTATACAGTAGGACCTCGTTGTTTATCCATCCTATATATAAGAGTTTGCATCAGCTACCCCAAACTTCCAGTCCTTCCCTCCCCTACCCCCTCCCCCTTTCAGTTGCCCTCTTTGTAACACACATCTCTTCCAGGCAAAGAAAAACCAAGAAATCCTGTGGATCCTCCACACACACTCATTCACCTTCTTCAGCAGCAGCTGGGAGCTGATCACGAGCGTGGCCACCAAACTCACAGGTGAGGGCACGTCCACGCTCTCCACTCACAGGTCTGCTCTCTGCCATCCAGTTTTGCTTTGCCTGGAAGCTACCCCAGCGTGAATGCCGATATGACTGGGAAGACCAAAAAAAAAAAAAGAAAAACAGGAAAGCCAGAAAGAATTCATTTTACATCTTACAACATCTTCCCTCAAAAGAACCTGTTCTCTTTGCAGACTTACAGTAACAGCTTCTGAATTGCCAACACTCACTTTCTTTCCATCAGACCATTCTCCCTACTGGGTCCTTCATGCTTCTTCTGGTTCCAAGTCATTGCTCCTTCTTTTCCCTAAGTCTTTGATCCAAGCCTGCTGCCCCTGCCTAAGTGTTTTCCTTTGCATCATCCCTTAGTATAAACCATAGTCAACCGTCTAAGCTCAGTTCGAGCTGAGAGCTTTAGCAGCAATGTGATACTAGTGGAAAGTGTGTGGGCGTGGGGACCAGCGGACCTTGGCTCTGCTGTGGGATTCTGGACAAGTCACTTAATTTCTCTGTGCTGCCTCTCTGTCTGATCTATAACATAAAAGAGGAAAGTAAGTGAATCTCTGAGGATCCTTCTATTAGGAAATTCTAAGTCTTATCATGAAACCCATTCCAACTAATCCAGCCCCCAGCAAATAGGCCCACTTGGTTGGCCACATTTAAGACTGAGTTAAAACCTAAGGACTCTTACTGGATCATGTAGAGGATCCCCCTAACTACACTGTAACTTTTTGGAAGACAGGGACCATAGCTTATTCACGTTGGAAACCCTGACAACTGGCGCCCCCTGGAGGACACGGTGTGAGTTTTCCCAAATACATGGTGGGTGAGTGACCACTTCCAGACGTGGCACTCAAGACCCCACAGACATCACCCTCACATCATCCTGGGGGTGCAAAGGGAGTCTATAGCTTGTGCATTCACTAGCTAGGTCACTTAACTTCTTACCAGGTGCAGTGTGCCCCGACCTGCTTTCTGTGGCCTCTTCCTCTACAGTGAAATCAGTAACTTTCTCTCCTGTTGATTTTAGATGCCATTGTTCTCAATTTGACCTACCAATATGTGGAGTTAACAGACAGAGAACAGCTGACCACACGTGAGTACCAGCCCTAGCTTCTGCCCAGAGCACTGTTACATTCTTAGAGAAAGAGAAACTAATGCTGCTCCAAGTCCCATGTCAGCTGTAAAATCGTAGTGTAAAATCGTAGTGCACCCCATTATCAATCGTCTCTGATGCTCCCTAGATACTGGAACTTCTCCAGAGTGTAAGGTGACCCCCAGCTCCATCCCACTGCAGGCATCATTCCCAAAAGACTTCGATTTTCCAATTGTTTATAAACATACTGCTCACAAGGTCAGGATCTTCTCTTCCCTTATTTCAGTGTTAAAATAAATGCTCAATTTGTGGATCCAAATCCTACCTCTTAGGGTAAAACGTGAGCATGGCAGCCTGAGCCCCACCCAGCACTGACCCTAAGTGGGAGCCTTCCTGTGCTGCACAGCTTGGGCCTTGGCTTTCTTCATTCACTGGACATTGCTATTCTCTCCATTTCAGGGCTCCAAGCACTTCGAAAAGACCCCTGCATGAGTGTCCAGAGAGCAGCCGAAGCTGCCTTGCAGACCCTCTCGAGAAGGTGCAAAGAGATGAGCACCCATCCGTAAACCATCAGGAAATAAACCGCTAGGCCTTTTCTATAACTGACTCCTGTCTTCATCCTCGTAACTCACAAACTTGAAACATCTTGAGGAAAGAGACGGCACCTAGTGTGGGGATGTTGAAGTGGTGGTATCTTCCTTACCCTCCAGGCTCTCCCTGGTGGCTTCTGTTAGCAAAAACCATGCCCACCAATTCACTTGAGGAATAACTTGTGATTTGAGCCGTGACAGCCCCATGGCTTTGCATACGACAGCCCTCTACCTTGGGAAGCTTACATCCCAGCAGATATCAAAAAATGACAGAACATGAAACAATTCTGCCGCCATTAAGAGGAGAACCACTGCCATTTCCCACACGGAGCCCTTTTGTCTCATATCTTTGCCAGCTTTGGCTTGCTACTCACACTCTTTTCTCTTATGACAAACTTTAACCTGTCTGTCGTTAAGTTGTAATTTACGTGTCGAGACTGTGCCAGGTACTTTTCTACAAAAGCCCCTTTCTGACATTCTATTAAATCTCATAGTTTCCTTTCCATTTTTATCCTAGAACATTGATCCCTTTGAACTGTGTGTATGCGGGTGCACATGTGTTAACCTTCGTAGCATCAGAATAATAACTCTTCAGTCTTTTTTCACAATGCACACCTGAAAGGTTACGTACAGGAAATCATGTACAGACAAAGAAGTTTCTAACACAGAGCCTGGGACTCATTTAACACCACCGCTATCAGGATCATTCATGAGCAACATGATGTTTTTGCTATTATTTTTATCTTATTGACATTTAAAGTTCAAACACTGAACTCAAGTATATGCTGGCCCTTTGTTCAGATTTTTGAAATAAAGATAAATGGACAAACAGCTTTAAGGGTGCAATGTATTTAACACTGCACGTTAAATAATTCGAGAAAATCTAAGGGGTGGCATAACTATATACCTTTATACATTTAGTAGCACAAGTATAGGGACAAGCCATGCAATTGGAGGAAAAGACCTGCTCAGGACCGAACAGAGAGGTCCTTGGCTGCTGACAGAATCTCCCCTTAACTTCAGACTTGAGAAAAACCAGGAGTCTGTCAGTATACAAAAACCACTGAATTCAGGACAAACAGTAACAGGATATTAAGGAACTGGCTCTGGCCAGTTGGGATTGTGGAGGCCAGTCTGAAGGAAGCAGGGTTAGCTGGAGGCTGGAAACGTTGCAGCTCAAGTCCAGGATCTGTAGATTAGAACAGTAGTCTAGAGACAGAATGGTTAGTGCATTCTTCAAAGATCCCCAGTTTTCCAAACAAGTTCTAGGATGCTTTATTCAAACAGCGGCAACTTATTAAACTGATGTTCCTCTTTATAAATCCCTATTACCTATATTCTAACCCCTTCATCCCCAAGCTCTTTGGAAAGGCATCTTTTGTTTCTACAAAACATTTTAAGAACCAAAGGAATCTTTTAGGTCAGAGATTTTAGGCCAGAGTCCCATTTATTCATTCACTTAACAAATATTTGTTGACTGCCTATAATTTACAAGGCACTGTTATAGCCACTGGGGCTACAATCGTTGAGGAGAAAAATTCTACCCTCATGGAGCTTATACTCTATGACATCTGTGTAGAAATTCCAGAGGATGGAGCCAGCCATGATTCCTTCCTCCTGATGGCTACCTACCCCCCTCCCACAGTGAACAGAAATGCCCTGTGCAATCAATACAACAGTTCAGAAATAACAGTGTAACTTCCAAGCCAAGGTTATAAATCGTATTGCACTCTCTTGAATCACTCACTCTGGGGGAAGCCAGCTGCCAACATAAGGACACTCAAGCGGCCCAAAAAGAGGTCCATGTGGCCAAGAATTGATGCCTCCTGCAAACAATCAGAGCTAACTTACTAGGCTCGTTAATGAGCCATCTTGGAAATGGATCCATGAGCCCCGGGTAAAGCCTTCAGATGACTGAAGCCTCAGCTGACACACTGACTGGACTATGGGATAAAAGACAGACTGCCCAATTAAATTTGAATTTCAGGTGAACGATGAGTAATTTTTTTAGTAAAAGTATGCCCTGATTATTGCATGGGGCACACTTCTACTAAAGAATTATTTATCATTTTTCTAAAGTTCAGTTTTAACTGAGCATCTTATATTTTTATTTGCTAAATCAAGCAACCCCAGTGCAGTCTAACGGGAGTCCTGGGCCGGAATCACTAAGCTAATCCACTCTTCAATTCCTGAACCACAAAACTGTATGAGATAATAAATCCATGTTGTCTTAAGGCACTAAGCTTTAAGGTAATTTGCTATGTACCAGTGGATAACTATTACACAGAAAGTCTGTGATTCCACTCAAAGTTGTATGCAAATTTCTGTGCAGAATTGCATAGGTGTATTTTCTGGGTAATGGCTTTGATTAAATTCTTAATGGAGTCAGAAGCTATTCCCAAGCATAACATACATGAAACAGAGCAAGAAAAAGAAGGCAAGAGACGCAGGTTTAGTTGACCTCTTTGGCGGGTTAAGTCAAATGACATTTCCAATAGAACTTTCTGCAATGACAGAAATGTTCTATATCTGTACTGGCCAATATGGTGGCCACTAGCCACGTGTGGCAACTGAACACTTGAAATGTGGCTAGTCCATCGGAGGAATTAAGCTTTTAATTTTAAGTTTAAGTAGCCATATGTAGCTAGTAGCTACAGTATTGCACAAGACGATATCAGAACATGGGGCAAAGAGTCCTAACAGAATTTGGGCTGAGCCACCCAGAACTATACGACGTTCTCAAAAAGTATAAATTCACTGACACAAGACCTTGTCTGATACTTCTTTATATATCGATCCCCACTATTGCTCTCCACCCATCCTAGCAACCAGCAGAGCCTTCCTTATCATTGATTTGTGGAAATTAGGTAGAATGGCCCCACGAAACACGCATCACAGCTAAATCTTTGTCTAAACCCTAATCTTGGAAGGATTCACCCTGACAAGAATTTCCGAGTCTCTTTTTATCATATTCCAGCTTCACCCCTTACTAGCTGTGTGACTTGGTAAAATCATTTTACCTCTCTGTACTTCAATTTCCACATCTGTAAATTGGGATAATTATCTACCTCAAGGTGCTACTGTGAAGATTAAATGTATTAATGTACATGTAAAGCACTTAGAAACCCCGCACAGAATCATTTTTAAGCAAATGTTAACTATACAATGTATATAGTAACTGTAAGGCGAGGCAGGGGAACACAATCAGACTCACAGCTTGCATCAGACAGAAACTTTCCGGACCACCCAGTTGCAGAAACTGACCTGGAGACTTTCCAGACCACCCAGTTCCAGGAACTGACCTGGGGACTTTCCACCCGGCCCAGCCTTCCCGCCTTTCGAGGGGCGGGACTAACGGTCCCAAGACTGATGCAACCGGCACCAGATATTGCAACGATACCCGAAAAGACCACCAAATAAGGAATACCCTGCGCCCTCTCGGATTCGCCACACCCCTTTCCCTTCTTCCCCTATAAATTCTGCCCAAACCCTCAAACGGGCGCGACTTCTCTGGCCCCTTTCTCTCGGACCAGTGAACCTCGCCCGGGAGCATTCCCAAATAAAGCTTGTTTAAGCTCTCCTCCGTTTCTTGGTGCCGTTCCTTACAGTAACAAATGTATTATCAGAATCACAAATTTTAACATAAACTCAGCGACTTGCATATAAAGCCAGCTGATTATCCTTACCCTACGTGGCCACGTTCCTGGCTCGGCGAACGTTGCTGCGCTTCTTGAGAGGATGTAGACAAGGCGGCCCCTCTAGTCAGAGGATCCCAGCTCAGCTGCTCTGGCGGCCTCTTACTGACTGCAATTCCCCATCGCAGCCTTCTTACTTGCTGTCTTATCATACAGAATAAGCCACAGTCAGGGTGTGTGACAGGGGAAATTTAGACCTATTTGCTCTCCCCAGCAATTATTTCTCGTAATGCCTCCCAACCGCTACCTTCTGCTCTCAAAGAGTTGCCCCCCGCCCCCCTTGATGCCTCTCTTTCCGTCAGTCCTCCACTGGCCTCCATGGTTCATCTCTATGGTTCAAACACAGCCATGTTACTTGGGGCAGAGAGACTTACTGAGGGTCTTAGGGAAAGAGAGTTCCAGAGAAAAATTATGTTCAAGAACTCGTGAAGAAATTACAGATTTGTTTATCATTGTTACTCCTGCTGCTTGCCTCACTATTATTTGCACATGTAATTGGTTTTCAACTTGTGTTTACTTTAGGATAGAGATTCAACTATGTTCACAGACTGCTTAATGGGCCAGCGCTACTTTGAAGCGCTCTGAATCGCATTATTTTGCAATTCAGCGCTCTGCCCTTTAACCCAACAATGAGAGCCAGTGTTCTGCTGGTAAATCTGGGACGTTTAGCTTGGCTGACCTTGCTAAGAAGGCAGTTTTACCAGAAAAGAGGAAAATAAAAAATCACAGATGGGAAGAAAGAAATAGGCTTCCAAAGAAAGAAGCCAGGGGGATTGCTTCTTGGAATTGTCCCCTAGCCGCCATAGTTTTAAAAGTTAAAATCAAGACCAGGCATTTCTTCTGGAAACCTCAAGAGACTCCAAGATTGCAGCAAATTATTTTCTAAAAGTGTTTTATTATCACTTGATTTAGTCCCCAACTCTGCCACTCTCCTTCAGATTACCTAAGTATAAAACTAGAGAATGCATGTCAGTCACACATGGTAGCATCCTGTGAGCTAATCAGGAGCTTTGATCTACACCCCTGACAGAAAGCAACTCTCTGACAAGCAATCTTCTATAGCTGCAGTCTGGGAATTATCATTTCTTGGAATTTCTCTTTCTTTCTAATTTACTGCAGGTATCCCTAAAACTGGGACAGTAGAAAACATGGATAGAGTCAGGAGCAACATGAGGGAAAGACAGTGGGGTTCATTACAAAAATGTACATGTGTTTGTGTACATATAAAAATCACCAAGAGAAATGGCGTTTACTTCTTAACTCTACTTTGTCAAACTTTATTTATCCAAAAAAAAAAAAAAAACACTTACTGATTTGTATTCCTTCTGGACACACCGTCCCAGATTTTATTTACTGAATTATGTGGTTATCCTGAAAGCAAGATAAATTTGGAGAGCACGATTTTCTACATATATGTGACTCATAGTTTCTTTTTCAATTTGGGAGCCACCAAAAAACACAAGATAAGAAATCCTTCCTTCTACCTTAGCTACCACTTCCTCCAAATATTCTGAGGTAAATCTTGAGGATTAAATTGACCAGTGCCCTAATACTTCAATTGAACATTGGTCAAAAAGAAGCTCAATCTTAAAAATGGGAAACCTAGAGAATTGCTTATTAGTCTGCAGGACAGTTTAACCAGGACTTTTAAAATTTTTCTGGGAAAGATGGGGGAGTTGAAATTTATCTTTACCTTGAGTCCAGTGGAATTATAAGAAAGTCATTAATTATCCCACATCCAACCCTCAGTGACTCTGCTTAGGGCTGGGATGGTAAGAATGTGCCAGACCCGTGGATGGAGGTAGACAGGCCTGTGGGGCCATTATCCAGTCTGTAACTTCCATAGAGGATGGAATGGAGCCCTGTGACAATAGCGGAAAGGTGTTACTAAGAGATGAAGACACCTAAGTAGCAAAGGGCCAAATACTGAATGACAAATCAGGTTACACTGTATCTGGAAGACACTGGGTAGCCAGAAGAAGTTCTTGAACAAGGTAATAAAATAATAACTTAGTATTTTAGCATGTAATTACCAGATTAGATAAACTGGTAAGTCAGACAGTAGGTGATAGACTTTTGGACTCAGGAGCTATTATAAAAAGAAATGACAGGGTGGTAAATTACTAGTAAGGAGATCGAATCAGTAATCAGAAACCTCCCAACAAACAAAAGTCTAGGGCCAGATGTCTTCTCCGGTGAATGCTACCAAACATTTAAAGGAGAGTCAATACCAATCTTTCTCAAAAGCTTCCAAAAACTAGAACACTTCCAAACTCATTTTATGAGGCCAAAAGCAGACAAGGATGCTACAAGACAGGAAAGTTACAGACCGATGTCCCTGATGAATATACATGCAAAAGTCCTCAGCAAAATATTAGCAAATCAAGTTCAACATTATATTAAAAGGATCATACACCATGATATGCTTGAGTGAGATTTATGGCATAACTTAGTTCATAGGAATCTAGATCAACTTTCTCTTCTATGAAATATCATGTCAACCAATTGCATTGACGACGTGCGGATTGGACCTAGAGAACAAGAAATAGCAACTACTCTAGACTTATTGGTAAGATATTTGTATGTTAGAGGCTGGGGAAATAAATCTGACTAAACTGAGAGTATCTCAGTGAAATTTCTAGGGGTCCAATGGTGTGGGGCCATGTGGAGACATCCCATCTACAGTGAAGGATAAGTTGTTGCATCCTGCCACTCCTACAACCAAGAAAAGCACGACGTCTAGTGGGCCTAGTAAGAAGTGCTGCAACAGGCCTTAGTATTTTGGAGCCAAGCCCTGCCATCCTCTGCAAATAAATACTCTTCTTTCAGGAAACAACTCTTGGCTTGCTACTAGGCCTTAGTAGAGACTGAACACTTAATTGTGGGCCACCAAGTTACCATGTGAGCTGAGCTGCCCATCATGAACAGGGTGTTATCTGACCCACCATGCCAGAAATTTGGGCATGCACAGCGGTACTCCATCATCGAATAGAAGTGATGTATATGTGATTGGCCTGAGGAGGCCAAAGCGCATAAATAAGTTATGTGAAGAAGTGATGCAAATGCCTGTAATCCTTACTCCTGCTACACTGCCCTCTCTCACCCATGTTCACCTATGGCCCCGTGGTACACGATGAGCGCCATGATCAGACGACGAAGGAAGAGAGAACTCGTGCCTGGTTTACAGATGGGTCTGCACAATGTGCAGCCACCACCCATGAGCAGACAGCGGTGACACTACAGCCCCTTCTCTGAAAACAGCAGCGAAGGGAGATGCTCCCAGTGGACAGAACTTTGAGCAGGGCACCTCATTGTCCACTTTGCTTGGAAGGAGCAGTGGTCAGACGTGCGATTATATACAGATTCCCGGGCTGTGTCCCATGATTTGGCTGGATGGTCAGAGACTTGGAAAGACGTGATTGGAAAATTGGTACCAAGAAAATATAGGGAAGAGGAACATGGATAGACCTCTCTGAATTTTCAAAAAATATGAAGATATTTGTGCCCCATGTAAATATTCACCAAAATGTGACCCCAGCAGCAGAGAGCTTTCATAATCAAGTAGAGAGAATGACTTGTTCTGTGGAACCAGTCAGCCTCTTTCCCCAGCCGTTCCCATCACAACCCCATTGGCTCATGAACAAAGTGGCCATCGTGGCAGGGATAGACGTCACGCTTAGACTCAGCAACATGGAGTTCCACTCACTAAGGCTGACCTGGCCACGGCCACCACTGAGTGACCAGTCTGCCAGCAGCAGAGACTAACACTGAGTCCTCAATATAGCACCATTCCCCAGGGTGATCAGCTAGCTACCTGATGGCACATTGATTACATTGAACAAAACATCTATTATGGAAGGGGTAGTGTCTTGTTCTCACTGAAATTGACACTAAGCGTGCATATGGATTTGCCTTCTCTGTATCCAGTGCTTCTGCTAAGACTACCATCTGTGGACTTACAGAATGTCTTATCCACACATCACTGCTTCCAATCTAGGAACTCACTTCACAGCAAGTGCTGCAATGCGCACATGCTCATGGAATCCACTGGTGTTACCAGGTTCCTCACCATCCTGAGACAGCTGATTTGACAGGATAGTGGACTGGCCTTTTGAAGATTTAGTTACAGTGCCAGCTAGGTGGCAATACCTTGCAGGGCTGGGGCAAGAGTCTGCAGAAGATTGTCTGTGCTCTGAATCAGCATCCAATGTATAGTGCTCTTTCTCCCATCCACTGTTCAGAAATCCAAGAACCAAAGGACGGAAATGCGAGTGGCATCACTCACCCACTGGCATCACTCACTGTTATTATCCCTAGTAATCCATTAGCAATACTTTTGCTTTCTGCTCCCATGATCTTATGCTCTGCTGGCCTAGAAGTCTTAGTTCCAGAGGGTGAATGCTTCCACCAGGAGACACAAAAATGATTCCATTGAATGGGAAGTTAAGACTGCCACCTGGCCGCTTTGGGCTCTTCAGGCCTCTGAATCAACAGGCAAGGAAGGAAGTAACTGGGCTGACTGGAGTGACTGATCCTGACTACCGAGGAGAAATTAGACTACTACTCCATAGTGGAGGTGAGGAAGAGCATGTCTGGGATACAGGAGATCCTTTAGGGCCTCTCTTAGTGATACCACACCCTGTGATTAAGGTCAATGGAAAACAACAACATCTCAATCCAGGCAGGACTACTAATGGACCAGACCATTCAGGAATGAAGGTGTGGGTCACTGCATCATGTAAAGAACCACAAGTAGCTGAGGTGCTTGCTGAAGGCAAAGGGAATACAGATTTGGTAGCTGAAGAAGAGAGTTAAAACACCAGCTACAACCACATGACCAGTTTTAGAAACGAGGACTGTAATTGTCCTGAATATTTCCTCTTTATTTTGTTATGAATTTGTGTGTGTATATTAAGCAAATATCATTTTTTCTTTCCTCTCTTATTTCCTTATCATGCAACATAAGATTATTTACTTTATATCATAGTATTTAAGTATTGTTCATTTTACATCATAGTATTTAAGTTACAGGATATCAAGGGGAAGTGTAAACGTCCCTCAAGTTCTCAACCTCCTCTTCTGCGGAAAGGGTTAGTATGTTTTCAGTTGTATGTAAGATAGTTGTATCATGTGAGATGGAATTCTGACCTTATTATTATCTTTATTTGGAGATTAAGTATGGTTTATAGAGATGTGTATGGGGGTTAATAAGTTAAGCCAAGTTAATAAGGGGTGGACTTGAGATGATTAATTTTCTGTGTCAACTTGACTGGGCTGTAGGATGCCCAGGTATCTAGTTAAACATTTTTTCTGAGTGTGTGTGTGACGGTGTTTCCAGAAGAGATTGACATTTGAATTGGTGGACTGAGTAAAGCAGATTGCCATCCCCAATGTAGGTAAGGATCAGTCAATCCATCGAGGACCCAAATAGAACAAAAAACAAAGGAAGTTTGAATTCTCTCTCTCTCTCTCTACCTAATTGCTTGAGCTGAGACTGGTCTCCTCCTGACCTTGGAATGAGGCTCAAACCATTGGCACTCCTGGTTCTCAGGCCTTCAGAGTTGAACTGGAATTTACACCAGGGGTTTTCTGGATCTGTATCTTGCAATGGTAGATCATAGGACTTCTTAGCTTTCATAATCACATGAGCCAATTCCTTATAATAAATTATATATATATAATTATAGGGTTCTCTGAAGAACCCTAACTAATACACTCTACTTATATGTACAATATTTATATACACTACTTCTAAAATCAAATGAAAACTGAAGTAGCTACATTAATACCAGACAAAGTAGACTTCAAAACAAAGAATATATCCAAGAGACATTTGACTGGCAACAAACGGGTCAATTTATCAAGAGGACATAATAATCCTAAAAGTTTATTCACCTAAACCTACACAAAGTTAGAGATTTCAGTACTCTCAGTAACTGATAGAACAAGCAGTCTGAAGATCAATAAGGATACAGAAGACTTGAACAACACGACCAAGTTGAACTTATTGACATGTGTGGAACCCCCCACTGAACAACAGAAAGCAACTGCTTTGCAAGTGCACATGGAACATTCACCAAAATAGACTATATTCTGGGCCATAAAACAAATCTGTACAAATTTAAAAGGATTGAAATCATACAAAATATGTTCTCTAATCACAGTGGAATTGAACTAGAAATCAATAACAGGAAGATATCTTGAAATCTCCAAAATATTTAGAGAATTAAATGTTATTCAATAAAGAACAAGCCAGTGTTTATTAAAGCTCCATATCCTCAAGATCAAAATCTTGGAAGTCCCATTCCTAGGTGAGTACACCTCTAGACCCATTCAAACACAAAGACACACAGACACACAGACACACACACACACACACACAGTAGATTCATGGAGCATGAGAGCTTTAAAAATTTATTTCAATCCATTTAAAAATATCAGTTTGAGAAATTCATCATATTTATACAGCTGAATCTTTCTGAAAAGTTATGGAAATTAACTACTGTGTTTTTATTTCAGTAACCAAATCTTATCTTGAATGTTGGTTTTTTTTTTTTTTAATTCTTTATTGGAGTATAATTGCTTTACAGTGGTGTGTTAGTTTCTGCTTTATAACAAAGTGAATCAGTTATACATATACATATGTTCCCATATCTCTTCCCTCTTGCATCTCCCTCCCTCCCACCCTCCCTATCCCACCCCTCTATGTGGTCACAAAGCACGGAGCTGATCTCCCTGTGCTATGTGGCTGCTTCCCACTAGCTATCTATTTTACGTTTGATAGTATATATATGTCTGTACCACTCTCTCGCTTTGTCACAGCTTACCCTTCCCCCTCCCCATATCCTCAAGTCCATTCTCTAGTAGGTCTGTTGGCTTATTTTAGAATAGGACCAAGTATTGCAAAAAATTTAGAACATGTTAACGTCCTATATCAACAAGAAGTTCTATTACCATCTTCAACATATCAGAATAGTGGTTAAGAGTATGATCTACTGAACCAAAGGGCTTGGATTTGAATCCTGTTTCCTCCATTTGTTATCTGTGTGAAGTTGAGTAAATCACTTACTTAGCTTCTCTATGCCTCCATTTCCTCATTTGTAAAACGAGGCTAATAATAGTACTTATTCCTAGTGTCGTTGAGCTGATTGAATGAGTTAATATAGGTAAAGTGCTCCCAGCAGGTTTAGGTTTAAATATTAATGTTGCTCTTTTCCTGTATTTGTGTCTTTGCAATCCACAGCCCAAGACTAAGTTCCAATGTTCCTGCTCAGAAGAGATGGTATATCCTAGCCTGAGTTGCTTGGGACTTGTATTAGGCATTTAAAACACTGTAATTATAATGTGAGAGAAAAATGTCTCCTAGAATATGTAGGGAGAATATATCACATTCCATAAATTTACTTTGCTCTCTTTACATTATTTGCCAAGATTGCCAAAGGGCAAGCTCGTGAGATAAGATTCCTCACCAACCCACTGGATGAAGCAACGGGTTTGACCAATAAATTACAGTAACTTATGGTCCCTTCTATGGGCTAAATGTGTCCCCTCAAAATTCATATGTTGAAGCCTTAATCCCCAAGGTGATGGTATTTGGAGATGGAACCTTTGGGAGGTAATTAGGTTTAGATGAGGTCAGAGGTCATAAGGGTAGCGCCCCCATGATAGGTTTAGTGCTCTTATAAGAGGAAGAGACCAGAGCTCCCTCTCTTTCCACGATGTGAAGATACAGCAAGAAAGCAGCTGTCTGAAAACCAGGAAGAAGGCCCTCACCAGACACCCAATTTACTGGGACCTTGATCTTGGACTTCCCAGCCTCCAGGACTGTGAGAAATAAATGTTGTTTAAGCCATCCAGTCCGTGGTGTTTTGTTATAGCAGCCAGAACTAAGACATTCTTGTTCTCTCTCCCACCAACATGGGAAAGACTGTTGATCACAGATTAGAATTCCCAGTCTGCGTTCCAGCGTCCTATCAGCTGCAGCCACCCCCACTATTAGAAGCAGGAAAAGCAATCTCTTAATAAGCCAGCATCCCAAGATCAACTTTTCCAGAACTTAGCCTTGCTTGTCAATATCGTTTGGATCTCAGGAACTTCTGTTTCTTCCTTAAGTCCTCTGCCTCATTCTCTACTGCAATTCTCGAGAGCAAGCATCCTCACCCTCCATCAATCTTCCACAGGGGACATGAGACAAAATCTCCTAACTGTATTCAAAAGAAAAAAGGGAGAGAATTAAGAGGCCCACACTTCCATGGCACAAAAAATTAGTATTTCAGAATACCTGCCCTGTGGGTGTCTCAAGAGAACACTCCCACGCTGCACATGAGCCTGCCCCTGCCTGGCAAGACACAGACATAACAGCCACGTGTCCACAGGACAGTAAAGGGGCCGGCACTATAGTGAAATGAGATGAGCACCACCCTGGGAGACAGAAGAGCCATTTCTAGGGTAAACCAGCCATGTCACAATGGATAATAACTGTAAAATGGCCGTTTTATTGAGTATATACAGCCAGTGTCCTGAGTCACAGCGGGCACAGAGCCATATCGTCAAGTCCCTGCCCTCACTAGTCCAGAGGAGGCTTGGGGACCAGCTCTCCTCAAAGGCGGCTTTCTCTCACATTTAATGAATCTGTGCACCACATCCGTGGGAAACAGCCGATCGTTGCATTTTTAGAGACTCCAGACACTTAGGAAGTCTCCTCATCATCCTACCAAAGTATTTAATCCTACGGGGCCACAATCATCCACAATCATTAGAGATCTTGTCCAGGTTTGCATCACACCTGACTTCAGCAATTCCCCCCTCAACACCCCGGTGCTCAGTGTCTGTGCAGAGAAGAGTTTCTGGACTTAGAGTTCAGTGGGGGCCCTTTATGAACTACTGTTATGGTACACACTGGGGATGCATATGATCTAATAATACACCAATCCTGAGACTTTCATGTTAATCAGTTTCTCCTGAGGGTGTCTGGTAAAACTTTCCTTTGATGAGAAAATTCCACTTCACTATTACAGAAAATTCCTTTGACCTGTCTGTGTTCCCAGCCCACTTGGTCAGCTGATTATTGCATAACAGACCCTCATCCAGCAGCACATCTGCTTTATTCTCTCAATCAATGCTTCTCTGTCTTGAGCATCATTGATCTGTTATGTACTTGAGGCCCCTCCCCTGGGATTCAGTACCAGCCCCCTCTCATAGGGATGCACGGAAATAACAGTGATAACAGAGTAGTTCTTAATGTTTGTCCTTTCACAGGAAATTGTCCTCAGCCTGTGAATCAAAAAGAACATTTTATTCTTCCTTCTTGTGCCCACCTTTTCACCTTCAGCCCACCCCTTCTGAAACGACAGTCCTCCCATCTAGTCTTGTTAACCCTTGGATGAAAAAAGCAAATTTTTTTACATGATTGATGTTTTGAGGATAAAGCTGGAGCTTTGCCTGACAGGAATAAATAAAAAGACAAATTGTAGGCGCTTTGGTGGTCACAGCAGGGACTCCTATCATGCCATCAGCTTCCTTGTCCCCAAATGTGTGAACTGCCTGAAAGACCAAGGTAATTGAAAAGCATGCATATACCTCGGGTTTCTCAGATATTAACAGAAATTGCCTCCTACTGCGGTTGCTTTCTGGCTCAGTGATCTGAAAGAGAACAGGTCATTCCATTTCTACCTAAAGTATTGAATACACTTTAACTAGTCCATCAAGGAAGAAAAGTCTCAGTGGACTGGTAGGTTTCAGGACTAATGCAGCGGTTCAATTCTGCCACTCCTGTACTAAGGATGCTCCAATCTTCCCCCCACTCCCTCCCTCCCTCCCTTCTTTTCATTTCTCTTCTCTCCTCTTGTGTCTCCTCCTCCTCTCCTACCTCAGAGAAAGCAAGAGTCGTAGATACACCTGAACACCCTAAGTATGTAACATCTTCCTTTATCTTCAAATTTACAATGATCACCTTCACTAGCTATTATGCTCATCTTACAAATAATCCAAACGCCTGTGGTGGGTCAGTATGTGTGTGAGTATGAGGGTGTAAGAAATGTTGGTAGGTATAGAAAAAAATATAGAACAAATGATAAACTGTGGGGTCGGTCCAAACATATTGATGAATCCATATATCTTAACCAAAAGGAAAAGTGATGAATAATTTATGTGCAGCTGTTTCAGGGAATGTTGAGTAAACCAGCCGCTCAGCACCTGCAGCTCTGAGTGGCTACTTAACAACAGGATGGACTCACAAGTCCCATATGAAGCTGAGATTAGCAATGACCTGCCTAGCTGAGAGGGGGAGCTCTCAATCAAATGAGCCAGTTACCTGGCTTGTTGCTAGGCAACTCAAGAGTTCCAGCTCAAGAGTTCGCGTCCCCACTGTACCCCACCTGAATACCAAGAATATTCCCTCTGTTTCAAGGGACTTACAAGCACCCTGGACTGTTGCTGTTGGGAGGGAGGTTCCATACAGAGCAGTTAGGATGGGGCTCAGTAAATCTCAGGGCATTGATAAGCAGCACTTCTGTTGGTCAATTATTAGGAAATGTGTAGAGTGTCACAAGAAGGCACACTCCGACGCAATTAGGAGACCTTCCAAAGCAGCGTCTCTGCCCAGGTGACTTACAGTGTCCACTTAAAATGTGAGTGATGGCCAGTAGGATGTGACTGAGCTCCCATGGAGCTCCCTGAAACTGGTTGATGCACCAGCTGATTCCCTCCTCTCCCTCTGTCCCCTGCTAGGTCCAGATGACTTTAACTTCAGCACTTTCTGCCTTCTCTTCCAACGCTAGATCCCATCCCAGCCCAGGTGTCCCTCACCTGGTCTGAGGCAGAGGGAAGGGCAGAAGGGCAGTGGAGTCTCACACTCCCTCTGCTCTCATTGCAGTCAATTTTCATGGCATAAACAGTCCTCCCAGCTTTCCTCAAAGTCTTCTCTTCAGATGTTCAAGAACTTATTTTGGAAGTTTCAAAACGTGTTTGAAGTCTTAATGTTGAAAGTTACTTTCTTCTTGCAGCCCTGCTGCCACGATCCTAATTCGCGCATAGACAATTGTGAAGGTCTCTGTCCAACTAGAGGAAAGGTCAAGTATAAGGATGTTCGGAAAACTTAAAAAGGCATGAAATTTCGTATTTCAAGACAGCAACTCTCTGCAACCTCATTCACTGGTCCCCTCCTTCTCCAACAACTATTCACTCATCCCTTGGATAGACCTGGAGGACATGGTGCTGAATGAAATAAGCCAAATACAAAAAGATAAATACTGTATAATCTCACTTTTAGGAGGTATATAAAACAGTCAAACTCATGGAGCAGAGTAGAATGGTGGTTGCCAGGGGCTAGGGGCAGGGGAAAATGGGGAAGTGATGGTCAAAAGATATCAAATTTCAGTTATGCAAGGTAAATGAGTTCTAGAGATCTACTGTATAGCACAGTGCCTGTAGCTATCAATGCTATAATGTACACTTAACATTTTCTAACAGGAAAGATCTTATGTTAAGTGTTCTTACCATAATAATAATAATAATGAGGGTGGGAGGAAACTTTGGGAGATGTTGGATACGTTTATGGTCTGGATGGTGGTGATGGTTTCACAGATGTATACTTATCCCCAAACTCATGTACAGCTATTTACATGTCAATCATACCTCAATAAAGTAGTTTGAAAATTTTAAAAATATAAAAAAGAGCACATTAGCCAGCCTTCATGGAAAGTCTTTAAAATTAAACATAACACAGATTTTAAAATTCCAAAGTATAGTATCTTTAATGAGTTTTTTAATCATTGTCATTTAAACTAAAGTTTCATTGAAATGTATCAGAAAAATACAGAGATATTATTTGTATATAAAAGCATATTTTAAATTCCATTGAAGCCCACTCATTTCATCAACTACAGCTTTTATTTTGTTTTGATGAAAGATGAATAGGGAATAAACAGAAGGCTAATGCCTCAAATGGATCTACCTGTAGAGCCCCCTCAAAAATCTAAGTATGTATCCACATTAGAGAACACTTCTCCCAAATACGCAATCACTCAATAGCTCAGGCATGAATGATGCTTCCTACAAAAGGAAAGGGGAGGAGGGGGACAAATTACAGGTCTTGTGTTTGGAAAACACAAGAAAAGCTCCAGAGAGAAGCCTCAATTGTAAATACTTGTTCTCAGACAAGAAAGTAGAAGGTGCCCCTGTGACCGTAACATGATGGATTCCACTCTGATAGCAGTGATTCAACCTCCTGACAGGATTAGGGATCTCTAGGTGTGGTGCTTGGCATGGAATAATTGTATCTGCCTTTTTCCATTCAAGGTCCCCTTTGTATTCAGTTTCACTGAGCCGAAGCCAGCCTCTCTAATCTTCCTGTTTTCATAATCAATTTGTAGAGTGTGTTCTGGTCGGTTCTTTTAATCATACTAAAAAGAATCATAGAGCATTCAGATTTCTCTAGTCCAACCCTTTAATTTTCAGATTAAAAAAAAGTCAAGGTCCAGAGAAGTCAGCAATTTTTCCAAGAACATACAGCTCCTTCAAAGGTTCATCAATATCCTTCAGCCTGACTGACATTTAAAAAGAGAAGAAAAAGAGGATCTGGATTCAGGTTTGGGAGAACAAAGGGTTGTGTAATTATGCAGGGCCTGGGGATTGGGAGAAGTGGACCCTGAGTGGAAGGAGAAAGAATGGGCCTGCGTGCTGAGAAGCTGTCTACAGGGCCGGGCGTGCAGAGGTTTTAACTCGGCCACGCGGCTGCAGGATCGCGAACAGGCCCACCGACGCCGGGAGCTACGGGGCTTCGGCGGCGCAGGGCCGGATGCTGGTGACGGAGATGCTCTGACCTCGGCATCTCAGGACGCCGGCCTCACACTCTGTCATCGTCCGCTCCCTGCCATTCGCCTCCACGCAGACGCTGAACCCTGTTTCCTCGCACTCCGAGGCGGCTCTGCAGACACATTTGCTGCTCTGGGCTGGAAAAAGAAGCGAGAGAGGCTTGGTGGCCCATGGTGGAGGTGGAGAAGACAAGGCGCATCACGTCCAAAGTCGTGATGTTTGGTAATTGGAGAGCTGTAGACGCTCCTGCCTCGCGTGATGCAATCAATTACCCTCCCCTCTCCCGGACCCCTAGGAAAAGCTGCAGGATTGGGCAAGGGAGGCATTTCGCTCCACTCTGACAAAATAAGCAGGTTTTGAGGCTGCTGCCAGGCTTCCTATCGATGGGACCCCCGCGGATTGGTTCTCTCCTCCACGCGCTGCACAGAGGGGGCCCAAACCCCCGGTGTGACCCCTCAACGCCCAGACCAAATGCAGAGACCTCAGCAAAACGCCGGGCTGCAAGGCTCAAACAGAGGGAGACAAAAGAAGAATTAACTTGCTTTGAGAGAGAGAGCGTATGAGATGCAAAAGGCCTCATGCCCCATAAAGACCCATCAGAAACGAGTCGGGGAGGAAAGCCGTGTGTGCGCTGAAGGTGCGAGGCTGGAACACACCAGCCAGGCGTCCCCAGAAGGAGGATAACCAGGTCTGCCAGACCACTGTGGTGACTGCCAAACCGAAAGTGACCCAGACGTGGCTATATGCGTCATCGTCTCTGCTGCAAATGGGACGGGAGTGAGGGGAAAGGTGCCCAGCGGGTACCGGCCAGGAAAAGGAGGGCCTGAGGATCTAGCAGAGACCTTACAGATCAAGATCGCACAGTCCGGCTCCCAACTTGACAGATGGGGAAACTGAGGACGGTGACTTGGCTCTGGCGACCCAACTCTTCCCCCCTGCGGAGGAGGGCTGGCCAGTGCTGGTTGTCAAGATCACTGTTAAGTGCTACCTGGACACAGCACCAGCAAGTATGGAATCACAGCTTGAGAATGTAGTACCTCCTTTTCTATTCTCTTCACATCCTTCTGATTGCTTCTAGGAGAAAGTGTCAGCTTGGCACGGGTGTGCTTTCAACACGCCCCTGACACTTGCTAAACACCCTTTATCACAAGGAAGCTTCGTCCTCCAAGCTTTGGGCAGCATCTGGCTAGAATCTCCTACCTTGTTTTGTTTCATTGTATGTATTTTCATGGTTACCTAATATTTATGGCAAGGGACATTTCCTATTAAAGATGTGATATAACGTTTCTTCTTTTAAAAATTGTTATTTTTATGGGAGTCTGTTTCTTTTTGAATGAGTACATAATATGGCTAATACAAGGACACAGCAAAAATCATGAAGGTGGAACGTGATGTTTGGGAGGACATTCAGACCGTCAGGGAGAGTTCTTGATCGACCCCCTCCCCAGGGAAGGCAGTCAGGGAGGATAGTTCATGCTCAGACCAGTCGGAGTCTTTGATATCCTCAGGGATGTGCTTTGATCTGAAGCTAAACCAGAAAACTTCACTCCTATTACTTGAGCATTTTTGTAGCTACAAATATGAAATGCCCCTTACCGTCACATTTTCCCCATAGTGGACACACACCGCAAGCTTTCTCAGCTGAGGCAGGTAGAGTACAGCTCTCCCTACCAGCAACAGTGTAATTTCTACCCTGACATTGGAGAACATGCATCTTGCAAACTGTCAGAGGCAGTATCCTTTTGCTTCTCTCATCTCGAGCACACACATCCAAGGAGGATCTGAAACAAATTTTTTAAATTACTTTATTTACAAGATTTTCTTTCTTCAAAGCTGAGAATGAGAAGTGAAAGGTGAGGCTCTGGGTTCGATGCCTCAGATGTTGTCACCTACAGCAAAAAGATGGAACAGAAATGCAAATGCCCCTCATTACTAGGGCCCAACCCCCTCCAATCTTCAAAATGAACATATTTTGCTCTTTATTTACTCACAAGTTTTACAAGCTTAGATATCTAGTGTCAATGTAGTTTCATCTAGAACGGATCAGATACAGCAAATTAGAAGAGAAGGCAATGTCTGCTAGCCACAGATGGTAGATTGACGACAAGGAAGGAGACAGAAAATTAGCAAAGATCAAAACACTCAGAGGAATGGGAGTCAAATGGGACCACTGGCTGCAGAAGAAAGTATCTCCTCCCAAGCCAGCAGCCCTGAGAGTTCAGG
Organism: Neophocaena asiaeorientalis asiaeorientalis; assembly: GCF_003031525.2. Taxonomy (NCBI): domain Eukaryota; kingdom Metazoa; phylum Chordata; class Mammalia; order Artiodactyla; family Phocoenidae; genus Neophocaena; species Neophocaena asiaeorientalis. The sequence continues at coordinate 5,635,840 of NW_020174096.1, read as the reverse complement.
TCCATATTATAGCATTATCCACAGCTGATGACTGAATCCTCAAGGGAAAATGAACTCTATTTTTCAATGCTATTTTTAGAGTATCTACGTTTACAAAATAGTTTAGAAATATCTCCATAAAATGGGTTACTTTTTTTCTTATGCATTGGTGTTAAAATAGTGCCAACTACTTGAAATGTCACTAATAAAAACAACCACATTTCTGAATGCTGATGGGTAAGACAACAATTACTGTAGTGAAACCCTAGACAGCAAGGCTTTTTTGAATAGTAAACAGAATCTATATTTACTTATATATATTTAGCTGTAATGTTTACTTCTCTGACCAAGAGTTAAATTTATTTGGACATTTACATAACAGAAACAAATCCTAGTATTTCTTTTTTATCTGTTTATTTAAACTTTAAATAGAAGTACGCAGAACAGCTTAAAGGGCAGAGAACTTACAAGGCCATCTATCTTGTTATCAGTATCTGATGTTAAAACTCTTACCATATTTATAAACAGGCTGCAGATAAACTCAATGAATCAGAGAAGTTGGAAAGAGGATGAAAGTGAGTCAAAGCAAACAATGATTAATAGAGAATAACAGCGCAGTCAGAAGATTCTGGGCTGACCATTTCCACTTATGCTATTCAGTTTTATGTTCTCCTTCACATGAGAAGTTACTTCTTATAAGATACCACCATAGTCATCATTACCCAATGTAGGTGTTCAAGGAGACGTGTTTTGGTGACCATACTAATTGAAAGCCAAGTAATTGGCTAATACTTTGTGTTTTGATTCTTAACCTTAAAGATGGTCAGTAAGTCCTGGGGACTGGATATCTTCCATTTGCCTCTGCAGATTCACCCTCCACTCTTCTCCACCCTGCCTGGGAGGCTGATACGTATGGACCACATCAATAGACTTCCTTGTCCTCTAGCTTCAGGGGTGTTTGATCAATGGGGGAGTCTAGCAAGAGATTGGAGGGAGAGAAGAGGGTACAATGGGGGGTTTTATTCCCTGGCTCACTGCTGGAGATCTCTGAGGTCCCCAAATGAGGGACTCAGCTCTTCCTCAACTAGCGCTCTGTCAACAGGTTTTCATAAGTGCTCCTCTCTCACACCTTCTGGCTTGGGCATGGAGATACTATAAACCAGAGCTGCTACCAGTCCAGGGGTACTGCCCCGTGGCTTGCAGTTTTCTTTACTCTGTCCACATTTCTGTAAATACTCCCACCAGTAAACCTCCTCTTGTCTCAATTTAATCATGCCCTCTGTATCCAACAACCAGTAATTACTCCAGATATCTTTCTACAATGGAGTGATTTCAAGTGCGGTGGTGTTCTTAGAATGCAAATCTAGAAATAAACATATTTCAAGAATCAGAAAAGCGGCTGCTTTTGTTTCTCTTGGTATCTTTAAGAGTTTATGTCTCATGGGAATTTCAGCCCCAATCTCCTCAAGCTCTAAATCCTCAGGTGACGGTTTTGTCATTTTGCCCGATTTTATGTAGAGAACAAGCGGTCTCAAGCAGTCCTTCAGCCTTTCTCACCAGCCAGATTAGAACACTGCCTAACACCACCAATGGTCAGCCCTGGTGACCCAGGCAAATAACAAGCAGCAAATGGACTGGACTGAAATGCAAAGACCCTTAACCCATGGTAAGTAACACCTTTGAGCTAACAGAGACTAGCATCTAAGAAATCATCCCATCTATATTTTTAATTTAATTATTATTTGTTAACTTTTTATTTTATATTGGAGTATAGTTTATTAACAATGTTGTGTTAGTTTCAGTTGTACAGCAAAGTGATTCAGTTATACATATACATGTATCTATTCTTTTTCAAATTCTTTTCCCATTTAGGTTGTTACATAATACTGAGCAGAGTTCCCTGTGCTATGCAGTAGGTCCTTGTTGGTTACCTATTTTAAATATAGCAGTGTGTACATGTCAATCCCAAACTCCCTAACTATCCATCCTCTGCACCCTTTCCCCCCGCCGGTAACCATAAGTTCGTTCTCTAAGTCCGTGAGTCTGTTTCTATTTTGTAGATAAGTTCATTTGTATCAATTTTTTTTTAAGATTCCGCATATAAGTGACATCATACGATATTTGTCTTTCTCTGTCTGACTGACTTCAGTTAGTATGACAATCTCTAGGTCCATCCACGTTGCTTCAAATGGCATTAAGAAATCATCCCATCTATTTTAAATAAAACAGAGAAGAAGACAGAGCTTACCCACATTCATAAGGCATTTTACAAACACATCTTGAATTCTGCAGTTTCTCCCAGCGCTGACATTCAGGCACTTCCGGTGCCAAAGGGGCATCTAAAAGAAAACGATAATGGAGAGGCAATTATTAGGTGAAAAGCTTCTTCAGAGCAAACAAGGTATTATTTTAATTGTTGAACCAGGCTCTGTAATATTCTCAACTGCAACAAGTTTGTACAGTAAAAAATAAAGCTATAAAGCATTTTACAAGAGCTAGAGCATTCCTAGGACCACCCAATTTCATTGGTCATAATAGCTACCATTTCTTGAGCATTTACTCTTGGCCCTGCCCTTTTTATACATTGTGATATTTAATCCCCTTAATAAGTGCCCGTTTAAGGGATGAGGAAACTAAGAGACAGAAAAGTTAGGAAATTCATGCTAGTTAACAAATTGGCCAAGCCAGGATTGAAGTCCATGTTTGTCTGAATTGAAGGCCCATAGAGTAGGCTCCCTTTCATCAAGTACATGGGGGTTTAAAAGCTGTTTGTTATGTGGACGTATTTTGCCCACTGCGCCTATAATGAGACAGAAAGCATACCCTCACTTGACCTATACAAGAAGAACTCTCAGTATCTCAAGGACAACTATAATAACCTCTTACATGTAAATGTCCAAGTGGTCTCCCCTCAACAGTGACTGAATGTCTGGAGGTACTTATATTAATAAAATCCTTTCCTTTATTTTATGTTTCCTACAAACTGATAGAAAGCCAATCATCATTCCAGTTTTGACAGGAAAACACTTTGGTCCAACTTACAAGAGCATAATTTGCCACGGCCTAGGCTATGCCTGCTTACAATGTGAACAGTCTACACCACCCTGCAATTTCCACCTCCTGCCAGTTTCATTACAATGGAATCCAGTGGCATATACTTTTGCATCATAAAACTAGCTACCTGCTGGATATATCTATAAAGGTCATTTGTCTGAAGGATGTGTTTTTATGGGTGCACAAACTATGGAATACTTCCTTACTTCGGAAAACATAAGAGCTTTAGACATGACAGGAAAATCTCATGAACAAGGAAGGCATAAGCTTGTGAAAATGGTAGCAAGGTGAAGTATGCCTGCCATGTCCAGCAAGGTCTCTAGCAAGTACTTATCCTTTAAACATTTTTCTTTGAAATGGTATTATATCTTTTACTTTTTTTTACACAGCAGGTGCTTGTTAGTCATCAATTTTATACATACCAGTGTATACATGTCAATCCCAATCGCCCAATTTGAAATGGTATTATCTTAAATGCAACGTAGTATCCTGAATTGGATCCTAGACCATGAAAAGGATATCGGTGGAAAAACTGTGATGTATGAATAGAGTCTGTAGGGTAGTCAATAGTATGGTACTATTTAATATTAATGTCTTGGTTTTGACCAACTAAATTGTGTCAAGGTATGTAAGGTGTTAATATTACGGGAAGATGGGTAAAGGGTATATGGAAACTATACTTGCAAATTTTCTGAAATCCTAAGTAATTCCAAAATAAAATATTTTAATGGTATTATCTAGATCAATGCTTCTCAACTAGGGGCAAATGTTTGCCCCTGGGGACATTTGGCAATGTCAATAGACATTTTTGGTTGTCACCCCTGTGAGACGCTACTGGCATCTAGTGAGCAGAGACCAGGGATTCTGCCAAACATCTGATAAGGCACAGGACAGGCTCCCACAACAAAGAATTATCAGGGCTCAAATTCCAGTAGTGCTGGGGTTGGGAAAGTCTGATCTAAATGGATCAAAACTGAAGTTCAGTGATTAAGCCATGTACATTAGTTCTGTATTATTATTAGCAGTTTATTTGCTAACCGTTCATAAGGATAGAATTTCAGATTTTAAATATTTTCTAAAAGTTATTATAATTTCTTTGCGGAAAATCGCTTGTAGAATTACCTACACCAAAGACTTTTGCATTTAAAAAGAATATAGCTCTGTTATCTTCATGGCCTGACTAACCCAAGTAAACACACTCTTAGGACCCACCTACAGTATGTACGTTTACTATTTTAAAATCAAATATCTTCCCATCAAGACTGCGTACTGATGCGGGTGCGGATAAATAACGGGCTGGTGTTTAACGGATACAGAGTTTCAGTTTGGGAAGATGGAAAGGCTCTGGAGACGGGTGACAGTGATGGTTGAACAATAATGGGAATGTACTTAATGCTACTGAATTGCTCATTTCTAAATGGGAAATTGTATGTTGTGTATATTTTACCACAATATAAAAAAGACTAAATACTTGTACAGCAGGTATTTTAAAACTCTGGAGGCTGACAAACCTGGAACTTTTGGTTTGTTATAGGCTTATTTTAAGGGTAGTTATTATTGTTATCTAAGTCTTCTGAAAAACACACAGATCTGAAAAACACCCTTAATTAAAACCTTAATAGGATTTGCTACTGAGTGGGAGAAAATTCATACCAAATGTGTTATAAAGTGACTGAAAAAGACATTTCAGAAAAAAACAAGTATATAAAGTATATAATCTCATTTGGAAGAAAAGAGCAACCCCATCAACTGTACATTGTTCTCCTTAATTTTAGCATTATTGGTACAGGTCCATTACTTTATCCCAAATAAACTCATAGTTATACCTCAGTGCATGTAGAAAACAAAGCAGCTGTCTCTGCTCTGACAGCTACAGAACATGTGAGAACAGGCAGGGCAGCCATTCCACTGGACACGCAGCCCTCCCATTCTGTCCTCTGTGATCTATTTAACACAATCAGTCACAGAGTGCTCTCTTTTCAATTGTGAAGATCTAATTCACCTAATATTACTATTCATGGAATCAACTACTTCATCTTCACCATAGAAGACAAATTTCAGCATCGAATTAAAAATTATATACTCAAGAAATAAGAATATCATATAAAATAGAATGCAAGTGTGATTTTCTTCTTGTTTTTAATTGTTACAAACATAATATTTTCCATTTCTTAAAAAAAATGTAAAGAAAGAGGAGGTTATTCTGAAAACAAATCTATCCCATTTTAAGTATCTCTAAAAGAAATAGTCTGGCTTTCTAAATCTCTTCCTGCCTTAGCTTCTTAAAAGACCATTTTATACCAATGGACTTATTTACAAAACAGAAATAGAGTCACAGATGTAGAAAACAAACTTACGGTTATCAGGGGGAAAGGGGGGAGAGGGATAAATTGGGAGATTGGGATTGACATGTACGCACTACTATGTATAAAATAGATAACAAATAAGGACCTACTGTACAGCACCAGGAACTGTACTCAATACTCTGTAATGACCTATATGGGAAAAGAATCCAAAAAAGAGTGGATACATGTATATGTATAACTGATTCACTTTGCTGTACACCCGAAACTAACACAACATTGTAAATCAACTATACTCCAATAAAAAATTTTTTTAAAAACTATTTTAATTTGCCACGTGTTCAAAATACTGGATACTTGGATTTCTACCTATAAGAACTAACGGGAGAGGCCACAACAGTGAGAGGCCCACGTACCGCAAAAAAAAAAAACAAAAAAAAAACACCACAATAGAAACATCTACAGCAGATGATGGGGTTAACAGACATGGACCATGAAATAACTATGATTAATATGTTGGAAAAATGAAATTAGAAGATGGAGATTGGGGAATTAGTAAGTATAGAAAAGTAGACAAATGGAATATCTAGAATTGGAAAATGAAATTAAGAACTCAGTAGACGGGCTTCCCTGGTGGCGCAGTGGTTAAGAATCCGCCTGCCAATGCAGGGGACATGGGCTCGAACCCTGGTCCAGGAAGATCCCACATGCTGTGGAGCAACTAAGCCCATGCACCACAACTGCTGAGCCTGCGCTCTAGAGCCTGCGAGCCACAGCTACTGAGCCCATGTGCCACAACTACTGAAGCCCGCATGCCTAGCGCCCATGCTCCGCAACAAGAGAAGCCACCACAATGAGAAGCCCACTCAAGAAAGAGTAGCCCCTGCTTGCTGCAGCTAGAGAAAGCCTGCACACAACAATGAAGACCCAACGCAGCCAAAAAGAAACAAATAAAATAAATAAATTAAAAAAAAAAAAAGAACTCAGAGTTCTTGAAAGCAGGTTGTCACAACTGTAAAGAGAATTAATAAACTGGAATATAGATCAATAGAAAATATTTAAAATGAAACAGAGAGAGAAAAATTGATGTAAAACAAAGAAATGTAGGGAATTCCCTGGCAATCCAGTGGTTAGGACTCGGTACTTTCACTGTCTTGGGCCTGGGTTCGATCCCTGGTTGGGGAACTAAGACCCTGCAAGACACAGGGCATGGCAAAAAAACCCAAAACAAAACAAAGAAATATATATATATATACACACACACACACACACACACACACACACACACACACACACACACATATGTATATGTATATACATTCTAAAAAATGTATAATTTGTGTCTCATGAGGAGACTTGAGCAAGAATGAGACAGAGCAGTATTTGAGGACAAAGGTGAAGAATTTTCTAAAACTGACAAAAGACATTAAAGCACAGGTTCAAGAGTGCTTTGACGATCAACCAGGACAAAGACAAAGAAAATCACACCTAGGCACATCGGAGTAGAGTTGCTTCTGGAAAAGAAAAAAAAAATCTTAAAAGCAGCCAGACCAAAAAAATACAATTTCCAAAGGAGAAACAATAAACTTGAAAGTTGACTTCTCACTAAAAAACAATGAAGTCAGAAGGCAATGTAATAAAATCTTTAAAGGTTTTAAAGAAAATAACTTCTAACTTAGAATTCCTTATCCAGTAAAACTATCCTTCAAAAGTAAAGGTAAAATAAAAACGTTTTAGATGAACAAATACTGGGACAACTTTTCACCAGTAGATACACAATAAAGAAAAAGAAGCTCTTCAAGCAGAAATGTCTTATTAATCTTTTAAAAGAACTAAAGTTTGGCTTTAATACTCTTAGCTAGGGAATATTTATATTCTATTTCGGCAATATTGATAGTTTATTTCTTCCCAAGGACTCTAGGGCAGAGAGACAGACAGAAAGAGAGAGAACAAGAGGAGACCTTACAAATCAGTAAGAAAAAGACTAACAAACCAACAGAAAAAATGCCCAAAAGACTAGACAGCCACTTCACCAAAAAAAGTATCCAAATACCCAATAAATATATGAAAACAGGCTTAACATCATTAGTCATCAGAAGAAATACAAATTTAAAAATACAAATAGAAAAATAAGATATTGCTACACACTCACCAGTATAGCTAAAAAAAAAATTAAGATAGACAATATCAAGTGTAGGTGAGGATACAGAGCAATCTTGACTTCTCAGATTCTGTCCAGGATGTATATTGGTACAATCACTTGGAAGACTGGTAGCATCTACTAACTCTAAATGTATGTATACCTGACAACTCAGAACTTTTACTAATATGTATGTACTCAAGAGAATAAAATGTACCTGTGTGCACTAGGACTTTCCTCACATAGCCTAGACCAACTGATATAGGATAAATACATCCCTGTAGTGCTGTCTGTCCATCTGCTGAAGAACCTTATATTGTAGCACAGCTGAGTTAGAAACCAGAAAATAGCGTTAGGGTGATACAACATGCAGAAGCACTTACTCAGATGCCTACATCTAAACAAAATAGGATCAAAAGCATTAAAGAAGTAGATTGGGTAAATCCCTGGTAATTAAACTCTAAAGAATATCCTGATGGTCTTAACCAGAACTGAGCTCCCTGACCTATTCTAATTTGCACCAGAAACTTTAAAATTGCAATAAAATGTGCCTCACCTAACAGGAGCACTAACAACTAGAGAAAGCTGAGGGGTTTTTCAAGATATTCCTGAAATTTGGACAGGATCATATAAGCCTTTCAGGAAAAGGAGATCAAGACATGGGCATATGGTAAGCAGTTATATATCCTGATTTATTCCTTTCCACACTATTCTTTCATCTTAAATTATATACTATAATCAAGGCCACTCACTCTGACAATGCATTTTCCCAACAAGCCACTGTAAATTTTCTCCACATCTGGCAACAGGGTCTCCAACAAGAGAGTATCCTTCATTGCAAGTATACACTATGTTTTTCCCAACAGGAAACGTGGCACCTTCATCCTAAACAGAAATAAAAGATGGAGAGAGGAAGAATGTCTCTTTTGCATTCACAAAATGTTTCTTTAGATATATTCAGCCTATAAATCATGACTTCTTTAATCATCAGGCAATCTACATTCAAATAACTCATTTTGAAAATTGTCTGTAAAATTATTTTTTCCCGTAGAGTCTAGCCAAAACACTGGTACCACTATTAATTGAAATAAAGCTATTAATGCCACTGTACTATAATTTATTGGCAGCTCCCCAAAACCAAGCATTATACTAAATATTTTACTGAAATTACTTTAGTGGTCACTGCTCAAGTAACTTCTATTATACTTTCAGGAAAGCATCGGATTTTGGAAATGTCCTCGTCAGTCAACTCTTCCTAGTGAGGTGTTATGGGCTGTCCATTGGCAATACTGCCCAATGTCATTATGAACGGGCAGAAATGTTCACATGTCCTATCAACATGTTCACGAAAGTCTGAGGTTCCCACTGATGACTTTCAGGGGAAGCATGATGTTGACCTTCACCCACTACCCTCCCCAGCCCCATCCTAGGGAAGTGATGCTGAGGCTGAGTCAGATTCAAGGACATGCCATTAGCCTATAATGCCAGAAGGTGAGATTCCATTGTGAAGCAAGGAAGAATCTGAAGTCTGAGCCTTGAGGGAGTCATCATTCTTGTTTGGTGTCTCTCTTGGTTCCTTTCCTTATCCATCTAGTTCTCAGCTACTCAAGAAGATGGGGAAGAAAAGTGGTCTGGGAGAGGGCGTGGAGCTGGACCAGCTCTGCTGTAGGCAATAGAATAAAATTCTGTGGCGCCTTCTTCTCACAGACAGTCTTGCTCTTCCTGGCCCAGTCTGGCTCCATCATAAGAGTTGGTAGGAAAAAGAGCACCCAGGTTGGCATTGTGATTTGAAGAAAATGGGGAAAGATATTTGATTTGCCTTGGTTCTAGCCCCTAGGCCTTCCAGAAGGGACTTCTATATGAGAAAGTCTAACTCAACAGTGTCTAAGCCTGGCTGTCTCTGTCAAAACCATTAGTAACAATTAAAAAAAAAAAAAAAAACTCTCAGGCTCTACACTAAACTTACAAAATGAGAAAAAAAAAAGAACAATGGGCAAGCAGCAATCTATTGTTATGTTTCCTGGGTGCCTATGATGTAGCCAGTCTACGGGACAGTGTTTGGAACCCCCCCCAGCTCCTTACAGGACACCACATGCACTACAGTTGAAGACAGCAGCTTCATGGTTTGCTGAAGTCTATGAGTCTGCCTGGCCTCATTCTATAAGCATATTTCCTTCAGGAACTTCATGGATTGTGGTGGGACAATATGAGTGCTAGAGAGTCTAGGTTCACTTTCTCTCTCTCTCCATACACACACACATACACATCTCCCAACATTTAGGGAAATTTCAGCAAACACTCAGTGAGCATATGTTCAAGGGTCTGGCATTTGAGAGGCAAATTCTTCATGGAGAAACCAAGGCTGGTGGCATTGAGAAAATCCTGATGAACAATAGCTCCTATGTACCATGAAGAGATACTTCCTGATGTTTGGAGCCAAAGCCTCATCGTAAGAAGTAGTGAGAAGAGCACACGAATTAATATGGCCCCAAAGCCATATTAATTTCCCAGAATGACAAATGGCAGATGACTTGTGTTCCTTCCTGAACAAGAAAATTGCTCAAGTATAATACAATGACCCATATCTCACCAGACACTGGCTAAATGTCTTACTGGCTCCTGGAATAAACCTAATGCTTTACCCCAACCCTTGTATTTATGAAAAATTTAAAAAGACTCCTTGCAGTGAAAAGAACCAGGTAAGTTCTCTATGCTGAAAAACTTGCTTATAGATTCCTACTTTCGTGTTCAGAATGGAAATGTTTAGCTACCCTCTGGCATGATTACATTTCTAATTCATTGGGTGGCGATATTTATTTCCTTTACCGCAGGAGATATATTACCTCCTGAAGAATTCTAACCCCCTTGGGCCAAAGAAGAAAACTCACAAACTAAAACCCTCACTGCTAAACTAAAACGCACACATAAAATGTTTTTAGCACTGTTTCATCATGGAAGGAGGAAATAGATTATGACATCAGTAGACAGCTAGAACTTGGAATGAACAGTGTATGTAAAGGAAAAAAGTATCTTTTATAACCAACTTGAACATATCCGTCTTTCAAGGCAGGAGGTGATGGACAGAATTCTGTTGGAACCAAAGACAAAGGAAAACAATGTGGTTCAAGCAATCTGAAAGGAAAAGGAAACAAAACATAATTAACATGATGGACTTTCCACAATCTAACAAATATTTTACAGCACAGTGAATTTTTCATTTGCATCTGAAGGGACTCCATCAAGTAAGAAGTGGACACTGCTCTGTGATGTGATCTTTTTGTCATTCTCAGAATAAAATATCTGATCACATCCCATGATAGAAAACACAAATATCAACTCACGCTTCCAAAAGATAACTACCAGATCAGTAGTATGGAAAACAAACAAAGAAAAGAAAAAGAAATAAAGCCATTGGACAACACATATGATTTATGGGATCCCTAGAGGTCACCTGTCTCACACCCACTTTTTCTCCTGCTATTTAGTTCTTAAATACCTTTAACACAAAATTAATTCTGTATTGAAAATAAGGTAATTCAAGTTTGTGATCCTGCGAGAGGTAACACAAAATAATAACTATTTTTGACTGAGTGCTTACTATGTGCTAGGCATCTTTTTTTTTTTTTTTTTCTCGGTATGCGGGCCTCTCATTGTCGTGGCCTCTCCTGTTGCGGAGCACAGGATCCGGACGTGCAGGCTCAGCGGCCATGGCTCACGGGCTCAGCCGCTCCGCGGCATGTGGGATCCTCCCGGACCGGGGCACGAACCCGCGTTCCCTGCATCGGCAGGCGGACTCTCAACCACTGCACCACCAGGGAAGCCCATGTGCTAGGCATCTTGACAGATGTTCGACAAATGTGCCTCAGCTCAATTCACACTCACAGTAACCCCATGAGATAGGTGGAGAAAGGCTCAGGAAGTTTGAATAACTTGTCCAAGGTTATAGAGTAAAAAATACCAGGGCTGGATTCATGTCTAGTTAAGCTCCTAAAATCATGCTATTTCTACCTCTCACAAGGCAATCTTTAGGGGAGCTCACAGTAATTGAAGCTGAGCAGGGCCCTGTGGGACTCCAAGGCACAGAGGACTTTTTTGTTCCCCATTTCTTGTAGGTAAGACTCCAGCCTCCATGACCTTCCCTGAGTTCCAAAGGGCAGATTTGAACAGTTGCTAATCAAGGGAGAAGCATCCAAGTAACCACCTGAGGCAAGATTAAAGGGACCAGAGAGACCTCCCTGGTGGTAGAGTGGTTAAGAATTCACCCTCCAACGCAGGGGACTTGGGTTTCATCCCTGGTCAGGGAACTAGATCCTACATGCTGCAACTAAGGAGCACACACACTGCAACTAAGACCTGGTGCAACAAGGATAAATTAAATAAATAAAACTTAAAAATAAATGTTTAAAAAAAATTTTTTTTAATGTTTCATTGCTGAATCATACCCCTGGGTTAGAGTTGTTTATGCCACACCCCACTCTTTAATACTGTCCTTATTAACCTTTTCTGATCAGGTATTGGCAAAAATTCTAGAAAGATAATTTGAAGGTCAAATGAGTTGAGGAAGTGTGTAAGATGATTGGGTATCTGGTATTAGCATAGGGAGGTGAGATGCCTTATTCCTTGGGTGCTTTGTAATCCAACAATAACCAATATCTCTTGGCTGAGGAAGCTGGCAAACATATGAGACTCTGGTAGGAGGAGAATGTTGCCTTCAAGAGCACAGATCTCTGGGAATATGAGGGTCTCTGAGGAGACCTCTCCCTCCGTGGGCGTATTTCCTCTGCCTGTAGACATAAAGCTGGATGGACAGCAGCACCCTAAGGGAAGCACTGAGAGAATTCTCACTCTTCTTGGTGCTCAGAGGAGAGGAAATATCCTCTTCTTCCTTAGTACAAAAAGGAAAATTAGGCTTATACTTCGCATCTGAGTTTCCTCAGTGTGTGGCAAGAATGTAAGGAACTCAGCTCAGAAGGCGGCAACATTCACAGGCTATTTGTAAGGCTTCCCCTCAGATTTCCTGTTTCTGGAGTGGAGATAATACTGGTGGAGAGTGACCTCAGAGGCACTGCTGAAAATCATTGTTTAATGATAGATGTCATTGGTATCATGATTATGATGCCAAAATCTCGGCATCTCTGTACACCAATGCCGAATCAAATCTCAGAGACAGAGTTTTGGGTGAAGTAGAAAAGGATAGCTTTTGTACTTTGCCAGGCAAAGGGGGACACAGCGGGCTCCTGCCTTGAAAAACTATGTGTGTCCCCCCACTCCCTGCCAGAGGATTTGATGAGGGGTTTATAACAACAGTCCAAGGGTGGGGTTTCTGACAAGATCAGGGTGTGTGCAGGGCTTGTCCTCCCTCGTCTCCAGTAGTCGGGCTCCTAATCTTTTCTTTTTATTTTTTGCAGTACGCGGGCCTCTCACTGTTGTGGCCTCTCCCGTTGCAGAGCACAGGCTCCGGACACGCAGGCTCAGCGGCCATGGCTCACGGGCCCAGCCGCTCCGTGGCATGTGGGATCTTCCTGGACCGGGGCACGAACCCATGTGCCCTGCATCGGCAGGCGGACTCTCAACCACTGTGCCACCAGGCAAGCCCGGGCTCCTAATCTTGATGAGCTTCTCTGGTCCCTCCTACCAGAATCCCATATGTTTGCCAGCTTCCTCAGCCAAGAGATATTGGTTATTGTTGGATTACAAAGCACCCAAGGAATAAGGCATCTCACCTCCCTATGCTAATACCAGATACCCAATCATCTTACACACTTCCTCAACTCATTTGACCTTCAAATTATCTTTCTAGAATTTTTGCCAATACCTGATCAGAAAAGGTTAATAAGGACAGTATTAAAGAGTGGGGTGTGGCATAAACAACTCTAACCCAGGGGTATGATTCAGCAACGAAGCTTTTTTTTTTTTAATATTGATTAATTGATTGATTTTTGGCTGCGTTGGGTCTTAGTTGCCCTGTGGCATGTGGGATCTTAGTTGCCGACCAGGGATCGAACCCGCAATCCCCTGCATTGGAAGGCGGATTCTCAACCACTGGACAACCAGGGAAGTCCAGCAATGAAGCATTTTTGAAGATAGCTTTTGCAAGGTCCTGGCAAACAGGAAGTTAGTATCAGACACCTGGGCTAATCAGTGAAGATGTTAGCTGTCTCAAATGTATGCTTCATGCTTAGTCCAAAGTAAATAAATAAGAGGGAGTGGGGGCTTCCCTGGTGGCGCAGTGGTTGAGAGTACGCCTGCCGATGCAGGGGACACGGGTTCATGCCCCAGTCCAGGAAGATCCCACATGCCGCGGAGCGGCTGAGCCTGTGAGTCATGGCCGCTGAGCCTGCGCGTCCGGAGCCTGTGCTCCGCAATGGGAGAGGCCACAGCAGTGAGAGGCCCGCGTACCGCAAAAAAAAAAAAAAAAAGAGGGAGTGGTATATCTGAAAAATAATGCAACTATTAGTGAATGCCTACTATATGCCAGGCACAGTACAAATCACTTTATATTCTTAACCTCAGGCAATATCCTATTATCATTGTATCTACTATTTTTATCCTAACTTGCCCAAGTTCACAGAGCAAGTAGGTGGCAGGTCTGCCTGATGCCAAAGCTGCTGCTCGCATCCACTGAGCCAGACTGCTTTCCAGTTCCCCAGCCTTCTGTAACACCTGCGTCAGGAAAGCTTGACGCACACAAGTGCAAATTGGCCACAATATGCCTCTCCTTCAACTGACCCCAATGCTAAGAGCACAGCACTCCCTGATAAAAATCACCATTTAAGGTTTAAATCTTTCAATAGCAGCAATCATGTATTCCGTGCTTACTGCAGAGGGCACTGAGTTTTACATAATTGCCAGGAGGTCTGGTCTCTATTACCGCAAATGCTCCAACTCCTGGTCTTCGCATTGTCTGGTTTCTGACGTTTCTCCAATGCAGGATTTCCCACCCTCACTGGGAGGTGGGTTATTGCATTCTCGGCTCCTTGTTTTCTTCCCTTGAACACAGGGGCCCCAAGAGGACCAGCAGCTCCACCCTCCATCAACCCCTCCTGTAAATAAGAGAGACATGGTTCAGAGAGTACTTGGAGAGGAAGATTTCAGAGTTCAGTGAGCTAAGCTTCCTACTACGTGGTTATTGGGGGAGGGGACGATCTGGGGTTTATTACCTTCACTCTGTTCACTGAGGTCTCCACAGTGGCCAGACTGTCTCTGCACACGGACTAGGATTGCCCGTATTAAGGCCTCATTAACGAACTTCTTGCAATACTACCTTAAATTTGTTTATTATTTTACAACGGTTTCAAAGCACTTTCACATGTATTTTATCATTCATTTACTTCTCACAAGAACGAATAGAGGTGACCAAGAGGTCTGTTAACATTCTCATTTGATAGGTGTGGAATCCAAGACAAAGTGGTTAAATGATATGCACAATGCTGTACTGGTGGGCAAGAACCATATCCAGACTGTAACCTGGTCTTAGGCTGAGTCCAGGCTCTTTTTATCACCCCACAGTCTCTTAGCAAGGCAAATAAGTTCCTAATGTTAAAGCAGTGATTGAGCATGAGAAGAGCATAGTCTATTGCAGCGGTCCCCAACCTTTTTGGCACCAGGGGCTGGTTTCATGGAAGACAATGTTTCCATGGACTGGGGAGGAGGGGACGGTTTTGGGATGATTCAAGAGCATCACATTTATCGTGCACTTGATTTCTATTATTATTGCATTGTAATACATAATGAAATAATTATACAACTCACCATAGTGCAGAGTCAGTGGGAGCCCTGAGCTTGTTCTCACTTGACACCCACTGATAGGGCTTTGATCTGAGTCTACAAGCAATTGATTTATTATGGTCTCTGTGTAGTCGAACCTCTCTGCTAATGATAATCTGTATTTGCAGCCGCTCCCCAGCACTAGCATCTCCCCCTCAGCTCCCCCTCAGATCATCAGGCGTTAGATTCTCATAAGGAGCGCACAGCCTAGGTCCCTCACATGCACAGTTCATGCTGTGAGGGTTTGCGCTCCCGTGAGAATCTAATGCCGCTGCTGATCTGACCGGAGGCGGAGCTCAGGTGGTAATGAGAGCGATGGGGAGCGGCTGTAAATACAGATGAAGCTTCGCTCCCTCGCCTGCCACTCACCTCCTGCTGTGCAGTGCGGTTCCTAACAGGCCATGGACCGGTACTAGTCCATGGCCCGGGGGTTGGGGACCCCTGGTCTACTAGGTACTCCAGGCTGCCAACCCCAGGGCTGGTGCTGTACAAGATGAGGAAATATGTAAGTAGGAAAAATGCTTCTACCTCCTGTCAGCACCCTTCTTCAATCTACAGGCACCTCCTCAACTTGCTCTGGCCACCTTCTACCTCAGGGCTGGTTCACAGCTCACAGGTTTTAGTATTTTTCCCATCATATTCCTTGGAGGACATTAGAGAGAATTTGAAGCATATTCTAAGAGCTTTGCTTTCCTAGTTAGAAACTGATCTCAGGAACTATTCCCCCAAAGCACTACTTCTGATAATAGATGGGTGTGTTTACTGCTCCTTAGCTATTTCTACTGTGTGACCTACATCCCTCTTCCCTCCACTCCCTCCACAGCCACTCCTCAGTATCACACACAAAAAAACTAAAATAATTTGTATCATTTTTCCCATGATCTTCCTTACCCTTTCTTCCACAATTAGAAGTCGAGTTAATAATATAGTCCCCTGAGTATGTTAATAGTAGGTAATAAGAGCTTGAGGTATTATGACTGCTACTCCACTCCTCACCAGCAGGGGGAGCGTCCATTTTATCAAATAGCTGTAAATCTAAGCCTCAAAGGAATGAATCGCAGTGGTGGCATTTTAGTTTACCAGGACAGGCCACTTGGGGAGACATTTGGAGGCAAGGATGCTTTCTTGATGCTTGTCTATAAGCAGCCGTGGTTTAGTCATGTACTTATTCATTTATCAAACATTTATTAAGTGACTTTATGAATCAAGCACTATGTCAGGCTGTGGGAATAAACAAAGGAATCAAACAGTTCCGAATTTAAGAAGTAAGCTTTCTAGAGGAGAGAGACACACAAATGAATATAAAAATAAATATACACAAGTCATCTCATACTTTGCCTACTCATAAAGTGAACTTCACATACTAAATACTTAAAACACCAAATGCACTGTTGAGCACACAGCCAATGTTCAACAAATATTTGTGAATGATTGATTGGTGGGACATAACACAAAATAGAAATAGAGGTGTTTCCAAGAGCTTGCCACCAGAAAGGTTAGTCAGTGCAGACACAAGCTCTGTAGACCTAAATTATGACAAAACCTTACTGAGATGACTATGGAAGGATGGAAGGTGTTTCAGGCATAAATCTGTTCTAATGGAGAGTGGAGAGTAGAAGGCAGTTCTGTTAGTTCAGATGGGAAAATAGAGAGATGGCAAAGGGCCCGACCTCAGTAGCTACAACCCGGAGGTGGAATAGGGAGGGAGAGACAAATTCAAAGCCTTATGAGACTTCCCCTTCTCCATACCCGAGGAAGCACACTCTCAGAGGCCAGAGGGAAAGGGTAATTCCCTTTTCATTGTGTCCAGTATAACTTGAGAGAATGCAGCACACTGACCTGCTTGATCCCCTACGAGGGCTCCGTGTTCACACGCCACACCAAACGTGTATGGTTTGCAATGGCACTCACACTGGGTCCCCTTCACAGTGGCCATGCCACCATTTTGACAAGGCCGGCAATGACAGGGGTCAAATTCATCGAGATATTCCTCAATGGCCCGTTTCAGGTATAGCCTTTTCACAGAGGCACAGGGTACTTCCTTTACCAGCTCATACAAAGGTGTCAGCTACACAGATAAAGACATCACGGTCAGTAATCAGGGTTTGGAGCGAGAATATTTTCCTTTCAGCATTTTGGCTCAATCTCCACTGAAACAAAATCAAAAGCCACTCTTATCTTAATTCCAACTATTTCTTGTTCAAAAAAAAAAGAAAGCAATTCACTACCTTTACAAGACAAACCTAGGGAAAATTAGAAAGAGATAGGGAGGGAATATTTTTTTGTATTTTGTGTGCATACATAAAATTTTAAAAAACCAACAGGATGTTCATTTTCTAGTTACTGAAAGATTATTTTGAAGATAACACATTTCCACTCCTGCAGAGGATAGAAGAAAAGGAAATGCACTTAAATTACAGTAAAGAAGAAAATGCAATTAAATTTGAGATTAAATATCCTGACTCTGAGATACTTAACATATCTCTCTAATGGAGACTATGATTCTCTATCCCTGAAGAAATTTAAAACAGGTAGGCATTATCGCTCTGTGTTGGACAGTTCTGATGAAGAGCAACTTCAAGACCGGAGATGGATTGGCTAAGCTCTAACAATCTGCTCTCCCGGGAACAAAAAGGCTCTCATTTGTAGCCTTTGCCAATTTCTGCAGTGTAACTACTGTCACCATGGCCAGTTTCAGGCTACCACCATGATGTCCCTGAGCACGGAGCTGGGAAGAGACCTGCACCATTGGCTCTTGAGAGAGTCTGAGTGAGTTGGCTAGAGCACCACTGCGAGTACGGAGATTAGCTCAGAGGGTCACATTGCCCTCCATCTCTGCCCAAGCTCTTCTGAACTGAACAGCATTGCATGGTTATCTACCTGTAACATGTCTCTTCTTTCTCTGTCCCTTTCCTGTCCAACTAATAAGTTAACATAGCTATGACAGTTACAGTCCTATGGGGGAAAGCACATAGTTGAGAATGGAAAAGAATGTCTGTTTTTTACCCTAAACAACAATTTAGGATTTTTAAAGATTTGTATGAGATACTGACAATGAAAATAGATCATTTTGAATATTAATGAATGACACTTTAAGGTAAGACTTCCCAGGAAAAACTGCCCCTCCCACTGTCACTGTTATTGGGAGGCAACTGGGCTCAGTATGGTGTCAGGAGGGTACCTGAGGAGCACTCGTAACTTTTGAGTTTATAAATGTGTCCAAGTTTCTTAATCTCAAAAGTCAGGTTGGGGCTTCCCTGGTGGCGCAGTGGTTGAGAGTTCGCCTGCCGATGCAGTGGACGCGGGTTCGTGTCCCAGTCTGGGAAGATCCCACATGCCGCGGAGCAGCTGGGCCCGTGAGCCGTGGCTGCTGAGCCTGCGGGTCCGGAGCCTGTGCTCCACAACGGGAGAGGCCACAACAGTGAGAGGCCCGCGTACCGCAAAAAAAAAAACCCACGTCAGGTTGGACCTGGGACACTGCCTGACTCCTGTGGCAGGGAATAGATTATAGAATCACTTCTGCTATAACATGTATTTTGAAAATGTGAATTTGTTCCATTGAGATTGAGATATTAAAAAATAAAATGAGTATATCACAAATTTTGTGTTTTCTTATGTACAGTTTTGTCCATAAGAAACACGGGGTGAACACAGAAAACTGCACACAACCGAACCAAGCTGCATAAGAATACACAAAACACTCACACACAAGCACACATCTCAAACACCCATCTAGTTCACCACCTGTATAATAAACCACACCAACCACAAATGGTGTTACGACTGTCTGTCATTTCTGATAGCGCTCCTTCTACCACTTCACAATAATTCACAATCCGTAACCATCCCATCACCCAGCAAGCTTCAGATCCTCTTCTAGGTAATGTGCCACCTTTATTGTAGTCCGTGCATTCCTTAAAAATTTAACATGTATAAAACTGCTACTGTTTTTATTGGAGCCTCTTTTTTTCTTTTAATGAGTGTCACAAAAGTTTTTGAGTGTTGTGTTCCTAACACAGTTTTTCCCATAAGCCCTGTGGTCTTTATTGTGCAATTTTGCCTAGCTCTCTGATTTTTAGGAACACATATGTTGTGTTATGAAAGAACTGACTGTGCCGATAAAACATCCTAAAATTCTGCCAGCCAAATTGATTCTATCTTTTTAGAACTAATTTGCATGACCACGAGCCTACAAGCCATGGCCACAGGAAGAAAGGTGATCTGACAAATGTAACACTAGACAAGCCCTTAAATGCCTTCCTCTTGCAAGAATCTATAACTCCTCTGAATCAGGGACCAAGGAAAACATAATCAAATTTAGGTCAAAAGCTTGAAATGCAAATTTTAGCATTAATTTCTCTTGGGATTTACAAGACATTTAACCTTTACAACTGAAATATGGACATACAAGATAATGAAACTTGTTTCCTATTATGTATGCATTCATTTTACTATACAAAACATAACTGGGATACAGAAAACGCTACTTACAGCCTTCTCTGTTTAACCACCTTAATTTAATCTCATTTTCCCAGTGCAAATAAATATGACTGCTTTTTGGTGCTTTCAACAGAGTGTGTCACATACCTTTTGTTTTATGATTTGCGGAAGTTCAGTCACAGATCCTGCCCAGCGAGAATATCTCCATTTGTTTCCAGCAGGGTTGTCCAGTTCCAGGTAACTAAGGCCAGACACAAGGCCAGGACGTCCCCCTCTGACAGATGGGACCCCTCGTAACACATTGCCCTGAGTTCCTACTCAAGGAGAAATCAAACGAAATAAGTCTGGATGCACAAATGAAATGAGAATGAGCATATGAAATTGAAAGTCAATGAAGTAACACAACCCATTCAACTGTATGACATTCTGGAAAAGGCAAAACTATGGAGAGAGTAAAAATACTTGTGATTGCCAGGAAGTGGGGTAGGAGGGATTTTTAATATTTTTAGTGGATTTTTAGGATCTTTAGAGGACTTTTAGGGCATTGAAATTGCTCTGTATACTATAATGGATACATGTCATTATGCATTTCTCCAAACCCACAGAATGTACAAGAGTGAACCCTCATGTAAACTATGGACTTTGGGTGATTATTATGTGTCAATGTAGGTTCATCAGTTGTAACAAATGGACCACTAAGGCCTGGATGCTGATAACGGAGGAGGCTGTGCCCGCGGGGACAGCAGGGATATAGGGATTCTCTGTACTTTTTGCTCAATTGTTTTGTGACTCTAAAACTACTCAAAAAAATAATATCTATTAAGAGAGAAAAGAGACACAACCATTACCTAACAGTAGATGATTATTAAGAAATTATTATTCATATTCTTAATGTTCTTAGTGTAAGAAGAAAATTTGTTATACAGGTGACTATCTTGTTTCTCAAAAGATACATGCATGTATTTAAGGATGAAACATCATGACATCTGAAACTTCCAAATGGTTCAGCAAATATCACAAATATTTTAAATATATATTTATGCATTGCTAAACAGTCAACATTATAAATACTATATGAGATATATATATATCAAAACATCAAAATAATAATTATTGCATGTAAGAGGTGGGTACGTTGGTGTTTTTTACTATGTTTTTTCAACTTTTCTGTATGTTTGAAAATTTTCATAAGAAAATGTTGGGAGGAAAAAGTTCATTGCATCTGGAATACTAACAGTAACCAAAATGCTATTAACAGGCATATTAACACATAAAAAGTGTTCTAAAAAGTTTGAATACTAATCAAATCCTTTTTCTCATTTCTGTGCCTTATAATTTCAGAAATATTTTCATCTCCGTGTCTAATTGATTTCCACACTGGTCATGACCGGAAGTTCCTAACTTGCTGATCAGACTTAACGTTGATTTTCATTTCCTTTTTTAATTAAATTTTGCAATTTCATAACACTTTCATAAAATTTTGCAAATTCAAAAATTACACTTTTATCATCAGAAGTTATTAAAGTCTCATATTTTTAAAGAACTGCCTGAGTGCTTCCTCATCTTCCTTGTTAGTTACATTTTAAAATGCAAATAGTCACACTTTTAATGCAGTGTATTGCCAAGTTCAGTCCCTGAACTACTGGAATCAGAATCACCTAGAATGACTGCAGATTTCTGAGCTCCAGCCAAGACATAGAAGGACGTAGCTGAGAGAAAAGTCAAGTACTCAGCATTTGAACAGGCTGCCCCAGGTAATCCTCTTGCATACCAAAATTTGAGAATCACCACCTAAACTGACATGCTTGTTTACAAACTACAGAGTCTAAGAAATCAGCTTTTATATTTATTTTTAAGCCTGTAGCCTCTCTCTCTACACCTCAGTGAGCTCTGTGCTCCAGCTGGCCCTCTTCCCCTAGACAATCAGCCTGGGGCAACAGTGAAGGGCCCAGATTGTGAAGCCAGACATTGGAATCTTGTGCCTGACCCCAACTGTGGTCTTGGGCAACCTTTCTGTGCCTCAGTGTCCCTGTCGGTAAAATGGAAATATGAATAATACCCAGTTCTTAGGTAGGAGTACATTGGTTAATTTTTGTAAATCACTTAAAATTGTGCTGGGCACATCATAAGTGCTACATGTTTGTTAAACATAAAATAAAATAAGATAAAACAAAGCAAAATTAAAATAAAATAAAATCAGAAAGCAGCTTCCAATCACCAGCCCAACTGATAACTGATGTCAACAACTTCTCAAAGCTCCCACTTTCATTTCTATTTCCAGATCAGTGTATTTCCATGTTGTTCAAAAACTTGTCCTCCTCCTTTGTCATATCAGGTCCAAGAAGACAGGCTTTTCCTGGCATATTCACTGCTGTATCACCAGTGCCTAGAACAATTTCTGCGTGCACTATAGGTTCCGTAAATAGTTGATGAATAAAGTAAGTGAATGAGGAATTAAGCCTGGCTTAACACTCTGTCTCCCTCCTTCTTGCAGTCATCTACTAAAGGATCCTCACTTCCTCGATGAGGACTTTAGCACCTGGGTCAGTCTTCTCCTTCATCCCATTTTCTGCCATCACCCCAAGAGAACTTGAGCTCTAATGCTGCTCCACGGCTTCACACAATGCACCACAGTCTCATTTCCATCCCTACTACACTAAGAATCTCTTCATTTTAAGGCAATTAAGTCTTAATCACCAAATCCAATGACGTCTTCAGACCTCCTCTTACGTCACTTCGCTGTAGCATTTCTCGCTGTCGATTTCTTCTCCTCTACCTTCCACGTTACTCATCTTTTCTGGTTCTTATCCTATCAGATTATTCCTTTTCAGTCCCTCTTCTTTCGCTACAACTTTATATTTGTCATCTTTCATTTAATCACTCCCTGTATTAACGGCATCCCTTGCCATCAGGATGAAACCCAAAGTCCCTAACATGGCATCTAGACACAGTCTAAATCAGCTTACCCTTCCAGTTCCTTCTTCAATCACTCAAGACTAACACACCACCTCCCGCACTCTGCCACCACCGTCACCACCACCACCATGCACCAAAAACTTTTAACTGCACTGAGCATCCATGTCACAGAGTGAAACTGAAGCTTCTCCTCTTGCTGTCATTTTTCTAGGCTTGTTTGTCAACCTTCCTCACAGGAAACAAAGATGGTGTTCACTGAGGACATAGCTACAGTACACAGAGATACCCAGTGAAATTTCCACTCTGCATGATGGATCACTGCCATGACATATGACAGAGAGATCAGAGGTAAAAATAACCAAGTATTTCAAAAACACAAAATAGAACACCCGCTAGAATTTCAAACGCCCTTGGAGACCAGGAATTAACCACAAGAAAGAGGGATGGAGGTAAGTCTGTAATGAAAATTACCCCCTTCTCATTTACCTGCAGCCAATTTTAAGGTCTCTTCCATCTCCTTGCATGTGTGCTCTGATGATTTAAACAAAAACTTGATATGTGAGGAAGCACATTCCTTCTTCTGTTCTGAACTAAAACCTGGGGGGAAAAATTTTAAAGGTGCTTAGTTTCCACATTTGTTGAAAATCTCCTTTGAGATGCTGGCCAGGTGTGAGAGTGGCATAAGAGGTTGTTTCCTATCACTGGGGCCATATAATCAAAAATATACAATACGTACATTTTCAAGTGCTCTAGAAGGGTCAAGGGGCAGAAAAAGTGATATTTGATGTTTGTTATAAACAAAATAAGATACATGCATTATATTTAGGGGTAAAGCATCACATGTCTGAAAATTACATTCAAATGGATCAGCTGCTCTTGGCTTCTATTAACTTTGACCAGAGGGTGGGGGTGGGTGAAACAGTGGAGGGAGCAAAAAATGAGCACCTCACAGAGTGATACCTTTTACCCAACTGCAGTCAGCTTCTCAGGCATAAGGCAAATAGGTAAAAGTAGATGTGCAATGGCCTCCAGCCCACCCACTGGAGACCCCAAAAGCTGGGTTCTGGTTCTACAGCAATTAATTCCTAAAATCTTAGTTCTAGTGCCTCAGTCTCTCCATCTTTAACATCTCTGGTTTCTACATTTTCTTCCTATGACATATAATCTTAGATGGTTACAATTTCTACTCATTACCAAATGGAGTTTTGCCAATGCATTTTTTTAAAAGAGGATAGAAAATAATAAAGGGTAGAAATATATTTTTATATAATTTTACTAACTATATTATAACAAACTCAGTATTTCTTAAAGAACAATTGGGGGCATATAACATAGCCCAGAATCCTTGATTAATTTCACTTAAAACTTTTAAGAATAAAAACTGCTCAAGAGTAAAATTTTTACTCAAAATTTTTTTACCAACTCAGAAAGCTTAAAAAAAAAATCCTCTTTGTTTCTTTTTAAGCGTTAAAGAAAAAAAAAATGGTCATGAAACTAAGTTTAGATCAAGCCCCTTTCTGGATTAATTCCTCAAAGAAATATTACCTCTGTTGTTGCTACAAAAACCTGTGCTTGTGCATTCATTTCCAACCTGCTGAGGTTGGAAAAGCTCACATTCTAATTAAATCTTAATTGGTAAAAATTAAGCCCAATAGAAAAAAAAAAATAGTCAATGGAAACACAGAAAAATATTGTAGCTCACTCACAAAAGAAGGCTACAAGACCTCCTCTGAATCTCAGGTAAGCAGCCTTACTCTCCTTCAAGGTGGTAAGAAAGTCTTGACTGAAGAGTAAGATGCTAACAAGATGATTTGGGATAGAGAAGCAAGTGTGGCCATGAGCTTCAGGACAAAGTTGGAAAGGAGCAGGTTGGACTTGGAACGTAAATAAGCCAAAAGGTCTCTGGAAAGGAGGAATGGATACTAGGACACACACTCTTCTCCAACATGGCAGCAGCTGGTGAGGAACATTTCCCCATTGTGAAGTCAACCAAGTATGAACTCAGTAGCGTGCCCTGAGTCTAACAAAAAGCAGGCAATTCCTGCAGCAACATAGCGTAAGGAAAAAGCTAAGTTGATGCTGGAGCCAGTTAGACCGGCTTACAATCAGTATGCCCTTGGATTTCACTCGGTAGCAGTGAGGATTATTGCTAACATAGGCAACCTGCCTGTCGAGAAGAAGGCATCCAATAAATTTAAGCTATTGTTACAACTTTCAGGTAGTAAGCAAACTCACGATATCCAGAGCAGATTTTTTTTAAAGGAATGTGAGTGGTAAAGAACAGAGGTCAATAAGAAAAGACTTCATTGAAACGTTTTGATTTCTGCAATATCAGTAAACTCCTCATTAGTTTTCCTCGAGGAATATTACTTAATCTGAGAAACGGGGAAGATTAAAAAGTATTCTAAAAATCCAATCAACACCCTCTAGAGATAGCAATAATGATAATGGCTTAACTCTCACTTCAGGGTACTATCCAAAAGAGTAGGCAGGCTTTTTCTTAAACCCTGGAAGATTCTGAGTAGAGTATAACAGATTCTTGCAAGTTTTGATTCTTTTGCAATTTAATCTCTATTTGTCATATTTCAAAGCTCTAAAGTTTAACTACTAATTAAAATCCCTGCGATGCTTGTATATAACAATATTTTTAATACTCTACCGCTTTGTTTGATTTTTTCTGAGTCCAAATAAAAGATAACTTTGTATTCTCCTCCTAAGGACCCAGACTGAAGATAATGTGTCCCATACTGGTCGATCAGTCTTCGATAGGCGCTGTAGTCATACAGAGAGGGAAGGTAGGAGAGTTCCTTCCAGAATGACTCAGCAAGTTGTAAAAAGTCCGGATTGTTATTGATAAACTGAGCCACTTCAACAGTGTTCTGAAGAACCAACAACTGATAACTCTATAGGAAGAAGAAAGAGTAAAAGGAGTTTTAGGATGAAGACTAAAAGGCAATGGAAATAGTTCCTTGTCCAATGTCTCCATCAACAGCCACCTCCATCAATGCAGACTAAATGAATTTTTATTTTTGATGCATAATGAGGTCTCTTCTGGGCTCACCCATTTGAAGCAATCTAAGGAATTTTCAGAATCCCAAACAGAAATAACATCTGAGTGATGACATGGTAACTGGTTTTACACACACCTTTTAAAACCCCCAAGACCAAGTTGTTATGCCCTCCTCAACTAGGAAAAAAGATTCAACATTGTTAACTGCTAAATAATCTCACAAACAGGGATATAATATCCCTAGAGTCCACATCGTAACAATGACTTATAGGTAAGGTGACCATATAATTTATCTCCCATACTGGAGTATTTACAGGGTAAGCTACTTTATAACGAGGTCTTTTAAACCCTTCCTAAGCATCTTTTCATGATGTCCAAGACAGAGCTACCTTACACCAAATCCTCACTTATGTGAACAATATAATATGGGTATAATAAATGTTTTTACAGCTCATATTTCCACAATTAACTTCTTAGTCATAAAACAAAATTATATTCCTTTATACCTCGCTTATGTGATCTATTAATCAAGTTACTGACTTTAAGAATGAGATGAATTATGTATATTATAAATGATGATCAGCCTGAAAAATTCTTCAGCAGTAAGTGTGAATCAATTAGAACAATTCATTTCAACTGTTCAGGTTGCCCATGATGGAAGTTTTAGTATCTCAATACAACACAGTATCTAAAATTAAAGTCTTTTAACCTCCTCAGATGAAAATGCTGGTATCTCCAAAGTAATAAAGTATTTTAACATCTTTAATTTTCATGCACCTTCTTTAAAAAACTCTAGTATTAGTGTTTCGGAAGCACATTTCATTGGATTTTTGAAATTGTATATAATACTTAAAATAGTAGCATCAGTAATCATGAATTAGAAATTTACGTTAGTTTTAACTAGAAGATTTGAAAGTAATAAGTTTTTTTAGATTTTTAAATAAGAACAAATACTTCAATGAGAAAATAAAAAGTGTAACTAAATGTATTATCAAAGAGAATTAACAAGACAAAAACCATACCTTTTAAAGAAATATATTGGATTATCCCTTTGAAGAAGATACTGTGCCCTACTTAAAAAATGAAAGCTGATTCTTTTAGTAAATGCACTTCTGTTAATGTTAGAAATACCTAAACCAGTAAAATATGGAAAAGTTAACTAATATATTTCATACTAACCTTTTCCTTAAGGATATATTCAGTATCTGAAGAGTAACTGTACGAAGAAGATGAAGAACTAAAAAAGAGGAAGCGTCCTTGACTAGATGATGAATGTTCTGTTGATGTATGTTTTACATAAGACCAGGTACTATTGTAAAATTCATAATTAAAATCATTATTTATTTTCACCTATAAAGAAAATGAAAAAGTTAGATCTCTGGGGCTTTGTTTTTGAAATGTTCTATGTGATCCAGTAGTGGATTTAAATTTCTAATTCTGTTCGACTTGAACAAATGTTAAGATTGGAATTGTGTTTCCTATGCTAGACGGTAGAAGAAAAAGTCATCCCAAACAAATTTAAAAACAGACAACAGGATAGTCACATGTGGTTGACAAGGGACAGCTCCAGCATTCATGAAGACTACTATTTCTTTATCCTTTATTTTGTCCTAAATCAAGTGTCAAAATGAAATGCCCACAGAGGACTGGCAAGTAATATAAATGTTGGAAGCATCCAGTGGAAGGCGGGGTAATGAAGTGAGCACACACCCTGTCTAAAAGGGTCTAAAAGGTACCCAACACTCAAATCCATCTGACAGTCCTATACATTTCTACAGGTTCTAGCACTGACAGATATCTGATTTTTCAAGAAAAGAGATATATCTGAATCTTCATGAAAAAATCTTTAGTTTTTTTTAAATCATAGGCAACTATCTTGCTTAAAATGTCAGTCACCATGAGAATAAAACAACATGAAATATGACTCTCAGTCTGTTCTATATAAATATTCAGATCAGTAACTCTCCTTTCACAAGTATTTGTGTTTTTATTATATGTCCATACACATCTGTATTTGAGATCAAAGTATAAATAAACACAGAGAAAATTTAAATGATGAATATGATACATTTTAAAAATAAAGCTAAAATCTAAAAAAGAGTGGATATATGTATAACAGATTCACTTTGCTGTACACCTGAAATTAACACAACATTGTAAATCAACTATACCCCAATAAAAATTTTTTTTAATGCTAAAAAGAAAATAGAATATTATGCAGCCATCGTAAAGGATGAGTGTGAGGACAAATTGTTCATGTTAAATGAAAAAGCAAGCATAAATGTGATATTTACAAATCCTATTAACCACAAATATGCAAGTATATGCCCAGTCAAAAAAAGACTAGAAGGAAATTCAACAAAATGCCAGAAAATATTAAAAATACTTTCATCACTACCCATGTTGAAAATTAGGCATTCATGCTAGAAGCAAGACAGAAGAGAAGAAAAAATAGATTTAACCATACCTTTTATTCCAACATTATTTTCATTATATTATGAAATTGGTTTGTTTAAAAGTCAAACGCAAAAATTCAGCTCAAGTCAAAATGAAGAATATATTATTATTCTTAACTACAAAGAGGACATTATTATTGTTGAATACAAAGAGGACATTATTTAAAAATGTACTAGAGGGCTTCCCTGGTGGCGCAGTGGTTGAGAGTCCGCCTGCCGATGCAGGGGACACGGGTTCGTGCCCTGGTCCAGGAGGATCCCACATGCCGTGGAGCGGCTGGGCCCGTGAGCCATGGTCATTGAGCCTGCGCGTCCGGAGCCTGTGCTCCGCAACGGGAGAGGCCGCGTCAGTGAGAGGCCCGCATACCGCAAAAATAATAATAATAAATCAATCAATCAATCAAAATGTACTAGAGATTTCTAGAGTCACTAGATAGTGTCTCAGTCCTATTTGGTTTTGGACAGACACAGAATTTAGTTTTTTCTCTCAAGAAAGAAAAGTTAGCTACCTTTCTTTCAATGCAAAAAAAAAAAAAAATTAGCCTATTTTTTTCTCTTTTTCAGGTGTACAATTCAAATACTTGATTCATGATTTATGCAGATAAGCCTCTTAAGAACTTTAGTTCAGCGTCTCCTCACTCCCATGTACTCTACACATAGCCACAAGAATCCTTTCTCAAGGTAGTGTGATCTTAAATCTTCTTTAATACCCTCCTCCTTCCAGCTAAGATCCTGAAATTTCCCCAGACTGAGTCTTCCTCTGAAGTCACAAATTCAAACATCCTACACTCTGACATCTCTTACTCTGTTGACACTCATTCTATTATTGCCATATCTATTATTCAACCTCATAGAGACAGCCCTTCAACTTACTTTCCCTTCTCTTTCCCTATCAGCACCTTCATTTTGTCACTTCCTTCATGTTGTAGTTACGCTTCATGGCTCATGACTTATTATTCTCTTGCCAATGAACCTAACTCCTGCCAATGAACCTTGCCTAGGTATATTCTGCCACCATATTTGCCAGGCAAAAACTCAACCTTTGTTCAGTGCTCGCAGCCAGGCACCTTAGCACTGCTATAGAAAAATCACACAACTATCGATTGGTGTTACTGTAAGTCCATTCATAATTTCCAACCTCAGTGGAATCCTCAATACATTCCAGCAACCCTAAATGTCTAGCCAATTCTTTCTCCCATTCCCTACAGTATCTATTTCAAAAGTTCTGCACCCATCTCAATCCCCCAATCTTACAATCATTTCCTTCACTCTCAGAAGATAAACTTAACTTCTTTCTTTACAAACATTCCCACTATCAGACACAGACTTCTTACACTTCTGGCTAACAAATTTACAGACTTACGAACGAATGTCTTTCGCTTCCTTTCCTGTGCAGGTGTTCCTCCCCCTGTCTAAGGCTAATTTCTCTGTCTTTTTTCTGTATTGCATTCCCTCTCACCTCTTTTTTTTTTTTTTTAACATCTTTATTGGAGTATAATTGCTTTACAATGATGTGTTAGTTTCTGCTTTACAACAAAATGAATCAGTTATATATATACATATGTTCCCCTATCTCCTCCCTCTTGTGTCTCCCTCCCTCCCACCCTCCCTATCCCACCCCTCCAGGCGATCACAAAGCACAGAGCTGATCTCCCTGTGCTATGCAGCTGCTTCCCACTAGTTATCTACCTTATTACCTTTGGTAGTGTACATATGTCCATGCCTTTCTCTCGCTTTGTCACAGCTTACCCTTCCCCCTCCCCACATCCTCAAGTCCATTCTCTAGTAGGTCTGTGTCTTTATTCCTGTCTTACCCCTAGGTTCTTCATGACATTTTTTTTTTTTTTTAACCCTCTCACCTCTTCAAAGGACTAATTAAATTGATTGATTACTCCCGGTCTTACAGCTTCAACTTTTCTTTCTCTACTGGCTCATTCCTATCAACGCTTATACATATTCTAACCCCACCTAAGTACAGTGTGCTGCAAGGGCTCTGAGCCACACTTCTAGGGTTCAGACCCCATAGTTGTCATCTACTACCTCTGTGATTGTAGGTAAATTACTCAGCATTTTTTTTTTTTTTTTTTT
>NW_020174096.1:5584871-5605404 GCF_003031525.2 Neophocaena asiaeorientalis asiaeorientalis | reverse complement strand
TTTTTTTTTTTGCGGTATGAGGGCCTCTCACTGGTGTGGCCTCTACCGTTGCGGAGCACAGGCTCCGGACGCGCAGGCTCAGCGGCCATGGCTCACGGGCCCAGCTGCTCCGCGGCACGCGGGACCCTCCCGGACCGGGGCACGAACCCACATCCCCTGCATCAGCAGGCGGACTCTCAACCACTGTGCCACCAGGGAAGCCCCTACTCAGCATTCTTTGTCTCAGTTTCCTCATCTGTAAAAATAGTAGATGACAGTACCTACATACTTAGGTTATTATAAAAAAAAGTTCTATTTAAAGCACTTGAAACATGCTTAGTATATAAAAGGTTCTTAATATGTGTGAGCTACTTTTATTATCATTCAAGTTATTTTCTGTTAACAAAGTAGATTTAGAAGTCTCGGATATTTAGACACATACCAACAGAGGAAGCAGAGGATCAGATAACTAAGCATTAGTTAAAATTGCCTTTAGAATACGTTTTTGTTATTCATTTGATATACATATAGGATCTTGCTTTAAAAAATATAATGAAGTATACTAAGTGAACTAAATCAGAGAAAAACAAACATCACATATCACTTATATGCGGAATCTAAAAAAAGGACACAAATGAACTTGTTTACAAAACAGAAACAGACTCACAGACATAGAAAACAAACTTATGGTTACCAAAGGGGAAGGAGAGGGAGGGATAAATTAGGAGTTTGGGATTAGCAGATACACACTACTATGTATAAAATAGATAAACAACAAGGTCCTACTGTATAGCACAGGGAACTATATTCAATATCTTGTAATAAACTGTAATGGAAAAGAC
Organism: Neophocaena asiaeorientalis asiaeorientalis; assembly: GCF_003031525.2. Taxonomy (NCBI): domain Eukaryota; kingdom Metazoa; phylum Chordata; class Mammalia; order Artiodactyla; family Phocoenidae; genus Neophocaena; species Neophocaena asiaeorientalis. The sequence continues at coordinate 5,604,583 of NW_020174096.1, read as the reverse complement.
TATGAAAAAGAATATATATATATATATATGAATCACTCTGCTGTATATCAGAAACTAACACAACATTGTAAATCAACTATACTTCAATACAAATTTTTTAATATAATGAATTACATTCAAGATCAAAACAGGAGGATCCAGGAAGTTATTTTCTCCACCTTAATCTTTACTCACTCCCATCTGCAACTCATTACATGCTGAGAATAAACAAGACAGTCTTTCAGCATCTCCCAGGCTAAACTAAGCAGGGTGGCACCTTCCCAAAGTGACCATGGAGCTGGAATGTGCTTATGTTTCAAAGGCTTCCTTGTGGTATGAAAAGTATGAGCAAACAGAGTGTGCACGGCATCAAAGTAAGTGGCTTACTCAATAAGCAACTGGGTTTGTCCTGGGTAAACCACCATGCTGGTTTCCAAAACAGAGATTAGAAGAGAGATGGACTGATTATTCTGTTTTATGTTTATTTACTAACATTTATGTTCCAACAAGCCAAAAAGTCATGTTCCGCCTGTAGAGGCCTGAATCCCCAGTGGCTCCCCTTCTATTTGAACTGAGGAGGACATTGACCGCCTCCATATTCGCACCTGGGTTTCCCGCTGCAGTGATTGACTCACTGCCTATTGCTTCCACCTCACTTCCCTTCGGCTGGATCCTAAATAACAGGCTATAATTTCCCTCTACCTCTGACAAACACCTTCACATTCAGTGACTGGCAAGGCATTTCAGATGTCAATCCAAAAACCAAGCCATGCTGTAGAAAACGAACGTCAGAATTATGCTGTTATTAAATTATTTTTCTTCTTCGGAAGCTGCAGGTTTCCAGCATGTCTCCTTTCCAGCCATGTCAGAAATTCTCTCCCTTATTACTTCCTCTGTTCTGTAACTTTCTAAATTTGACTACACACACACACACACACACACACACACACACACACACATATACACATATATGTGCATATATATATACATATATGCAATTCTCCCCCTTATAATTATGAAAGAATTATCAACACATCCTCTTAGTAATATGAGGAGAAAAAATTCTCTTTATATGCCTATCTCACATTCTCCCTTCTGGCCAAAGGGTAAATTACAATATAGGTTTTTCACCAAGCAGAATTTAGAGTCAAAAAAGCAGTTAATACAACACATTGGGAGAGTAAAATATACTAGAAAAATGAAGGGCTGTGAAATCTGACAGACTGGATCCAAGCTCTACTGCTTATTAATTTGGTGACTTGAAGCAAGTCTGCTGAAGTCCTCTGAGCCTCGATTTCTATGTATATAAAACAGTAAAATATTACTTACTTTCCACAGATGTCGTGAGGATTCAAATTACACAAATTGCCTAGAATAGTGCAGATGCCACAGGAAATATTCAAAAACTGGTAGCTACGATTATTTTTCAAGTCAGTTCCACTTTCTACTTTCATGATTCAGTAACTCTTAAATGTAATTTAATTCCATTATAAGTCGAAGGTTGGTGGGTTTGCTCCTCATAATCAGAACTGCTTTCTGAAGATGACTAATGCTGGTAAACTAAAGCCCCTTCCTTCTGAATATCCTAATAGTTTTGGTTTACAAATTTGGGAGTAATCAGTAAGGAGGGCTGAACTGGAAATTTTTGAGCTCTGGGAAGATGGGAGGAAAGGCATGAGAGAGGAGATCTTGGAAGAGATGTGCAAGAAAGAGGCTAAAACAGGATGAGACCAGAAACTTCTTTTGGCTTAGGTTGTGGAAGGACAGACAATTTAAGATAGAGGATCTCAACTGTTTTCGTCAGATGCATTGGCACTCTGAGGTAGACAATCTCTCCTCTATGTTCCCTCTAAATCTTCAGGAATTTCCCCTAAAGCCATTACTGTTTTGTGTGAGTAGATTTTGTGTTGAAATCAATCAACAGGATGAGTTTACGTGTGTATGACAGAAACAGCCTGCAAGAAGCAGAAGCCTGCAGGGGAAACCTTGAGACCATAAACAAAATTTTAAAGTTTGGCAGTATGGATGCGGGCAAGGATGTGGAACACAGGCCACTCTTCCACACTGCTGGTGGGGTACAGATTGGTCATATATAGGTTTTGGAAACTTTAGTGAAGTGTAACCTAAACATAGCCTACAGAGCAGCAATTCGAGTTCCAGGTGTCTGCACTAGAGAAGCTCATTTGTATGATTAATACAAAATATAAGATAGTGGTTGTACGGGCAGTACAGGTAGAGAAGATGTGATGGAGAGAGGTAGAGAGGAGCCTTTAAGTCACTGGTAATATTCTATTTCTTGAGGTGGGTGGTGGGCATATATAGTCCTGTTTGTATTATTAGTTTTCTCCAAACTGCAAGTATATGTTATTCACAGCCTTTTGTACATAGAAATATTTCATAATTTAAAAAAAAAAACATTTTTAAGTAAGGTGACACTGTGGCAGTGGTTAGGAGACTATCACAACCAGTCATGAGCAGGGCCTTGGGTTTTAACACCCACACAGGGACAGACCATCAGGTTCTGGACCCACATGGAGTATGGAGTTCAAAATGAGACAATGGATATTTCAGCTTGAATGACATAAATTAAAAGTATCATTGCGCTATAACACAGATTTAAAGAATATATATTCCTAAATAGTGAGTGTAACATAAAAGAAGAAGACTCACAGATATAGAGAACAAACTGGTGGAAAGGGGGGGGCAATATAGGGGTGAGGAGGTGGGAGGTACACACTACTGTGTGTAAGATGGGCTCAAGGATGTATTGTACAACACGGGGAATAGAGCCAATATTTTGCAGTAACTGTAAATGGAAAGTAAACTTTAAAAATTGTATTAAAAATTTTTAAGAATAAATAAAACATTTCTTAAAAAAAGAAAATGTATTCTTTTTAAGCCTATATAAGACATTTCTAAGAATTGACCACATATGAGGCCACAAGTAAATTCTCAACAAAATACCAAAAAAAATCAATATCATATAAATAATGATCTCTGGCAACAATTCACAGATTGGAAAGAAATCAAATCAATGTAATTAAGTACCTGGAATGTATAGGAGAGGATACTTCCGCTCAGTCTGTAGAAATCTCTCCCATCCCCGCTGAACACCTTTCTGCATTGACCACCAAAACTTTTAGTGTTGAGGACTTTGTTCCTAAACTGGCCTGTGAGTGCATTGTAACTGTTTTTTAAAAAATGAAAGAAGAAAAGGCTGTTAAAAACAAGAAACACCACTTGCTGAAACAGGCATCATTAGAGAACTCTAGATATTCTTGAAATACATTACAGTTAAACATCTCTGGGAGAGCTCAAATAAAAAGCCTCCTAAAGCACACTATACATTACCCAACTCCCCCTGCTTGCTATAATGGTTAAAACTAATAGCTGGGGAAACCCAACATCCTTTTAGCCTAAGAACTTATTTAGGAAACACACAGCCCTTTTGTATCTATGGCAACAGCTGGTTTTGAATTGAATCTATAGAAAAAACCAAACAATTAAGATTACTCTTGAAGAGAGAGAACTCTCTACAATGATTTACAACTAGTCGGCCTCTTAGCATGCTAACTGGTACACTCTATAAAGTAACTTTACCATTTTTCCATTAATGAATTTCATAGTAGTATAGAAAAATCACACCTAAGCAAAGAGATTATCTTAAAACCTTGAAACTTTAACTTGGGTCTGACCGTTAAAAGTTTTTCAGAATTCTTTTTAAAAAGGCTAACAGGATTGCCTCAACTTCACTTGAAAGTTCCCAGCTGGTTTAGGTGATTACTTTTCAGTCTGAGTGTTCCAACACACTTTCTCTCTTCTTCCGCTGCTCTCATTCTGTTGTCTCTTCGTTCCCTTAAGTAGCCCCACATCATTGAATTAGTCCTCCCCGCTTCCCTCCCATAGGGGGACTGATTGGCCAGGTTTTCCCAGGTCTGAAGGGTTTCCTTAGATGCAGGACTTTCAGTGCTAAACCCAACAGTCCAGGGACAACTCGTCCCTCTATGCTTTACCACATATATTTATGGGTATATAGATAGGAATTTTTAAATTGTTTCAGGATGTGGCAAAGAGCTCTAAGCAAAGTCTTGACTATTAGGTGATTTGTTATTAGACTTACCAAACCACAAAATAAAAACTACAACCCATCGATGTGTACAGGAAGACACCCAACACCTTACCCCTGTCCAGTAAGTTCTATGTTGGGAGGAGGTTTATCGAGGTCACAGGAAGGCCTGCTTTCTGAGTCCTCACACCTGTCTTCATCAGCACTGTCCTCTTCACAGTCAGAATCCCCATTGCAAACCAAAGATCTGCTGATGCACTGACCTGAACACAAGAAAAGCCACCACACAAAAATAAAAGAGGTGGAAAGGAAAACGCTACCTGGGATCAAAAGATTTCACCCTGGACCCTCAACACAACACTGATACTCTAATGTGAGTTTGAGATAAACCCTCAGTGCCCAGGGAAGGACTGCTGATTATCTTGGTCCTCATTTTTCAACATGCAAATTGATTCTGACCTTGGCTGGACACAAAATTGAAAATAGAACCTGAATTCAAATTCCAGGCTCTCACCCATGGCCATCAAGCACTTTGTCTGAATTCTCCAAAATCACTCAATGCCAATCACTGGGAAGACAGATTGACTTCCTGCCCTTCAACTTTCCATTTCTCTTCTGTAATCACTGACCAAGATGCCAAAGTGCTGTCTTTCTTGGTGATTTAGATATATATGCTTTGAGAGCATGGGAACTGGATTAAAAGATTAAAATTTGACATTTCTTTAGCACCTTCTCTGTTCAGGACACTCTTGGGTGTTGGGATACAAATATGAATAAAAAGGGTATTCACCAGGGTTTTTATATACTTTACAATCTAATAGGAAAGAGTATGAAGTTAGATCATTACAATTCAGCAATGTAATTGTTGTGATAGATATAAGCCCAGGGTACCAGAAGCACGAGGAAGCACTAGAAGGTACCAGATGATCTAGCCCCGGCCTCCCTCCGCATTATATCCAACCATTCTTTTACTAGCTTCCTACGCCCTAGTCATACTAGATCATTTACATAAATCAAAGACCAACCTTTTTTGTCATCTCCGCTGACTTTGCACCTACAGTTCTTCAAAAATCAAATCACACATTACTTCCTCTCAGAAACCACCCTTGCCCCACAAGCTACAATGTATGCCCTTCATTTGTGCCCTTATAGTATGCATGGCACAAAACTGTCCTGATAGCACATCCCACTATGCTGTCACTTGATCCAATGCAGCAAACATTTGTTGAAAGTCTACTATGTACCACACACTCCAGATGCAAAAATAAAAGAAATATAATACACACATTCAAGGAGTTCAGTCTACCAAAAGATATCCAGGGCAACAAATACTTCAGATTACAGATGATACAATGCACACAGAGAACACAGAAAAGTAATCTGTTAAATAGCTCTATCAGTTGGGCTTTTAGGGTAGGTCTCCCTAAGGCAGCGTCATCTGATTTGGGTTTTGAAAGTACAACAGGAGTTTCACAGGTATTGTTGAAAAACACGTCTAACACAGGAAATATTTATGTACTATTTTGCCCATAAAACTTTAAGAATTTTGAGGGAAGAGGCTATGTGTGTCATTCTACATCCACAACCCTCATTTCTGTATCTGGAACATAATAAGAATAATAAATGTTTGCTAAAAGTTGTTGAATTAACCTTTCTGCACAAATGCAACATAGACAATAGGTCAAATATTATTCAATACAAAACTGTTTCATTTCCCCATGCATAGAGATGACCCGTATTGCTCCTTGATTAACTAATTAGAGTTGTTTTTCTTGTAAACATAAAAATAATTTGGGCAGTAATATTGTTTTTGCCTAATTTCAGTCTTCATTCCAGATTCATTCCATATCTTCACCAAAAATGCAATGTCAAGAACAATGGGTCCTGTCAATAGCCATATTTCTTTTTCAAAGAAGCAAAGAGTATCCCCACCTTTATTACCAGATAACACCCATGCATTTAAAAGAATGACAGTTGAGTGTGTAACTAATATGCCAACAAAAATCCAACTGATTTGGGGGAAAATTAATTTATAGGCTAATATAAATGTAGTACAATTCAACAAATACATACTGAGCAAATTAAACAAAGAGCATTTGAACTTACACTCTGCGTGCCGAACCTATGGGAAGCAAATACCTGAAAAACACCTGAAACGTTCTCCACATCCCTCTTCTGTTGGACATCCTCGTGTAGGTTCACACGATTGTGGTTCAAAAGCACTTCCAACACAGGGATGGCCGCCATACTGCCCATAAACAGCAACTGACCGCCTGCGAGTCTAAATACAAACCAAATAGCTTTTCAATATCTCCAGTTTCCTTTATCTGAGAAATAAAATCTGGGATAAATTGATACAATCAGAGAAATAATGTTTGTAAAATTGTTCTGGTGTACTACAGCAGTAAAGCCTACAAAATCAATGCACCCAGAAACCCACTTGTCTTTGAATATAGTGACACTTGGGTTATTATTTATAGAGCACTCCCAGTTATATATTTACTCTTAGGGTTGAATGAAAAAAGAAAATTAGTGAATCTTTAAGAAAGTATGCTGGATAGACCAGATCACAACACAAAATGACTAATTTTTTGCCAAAGCAATGTACCAAGAGCTAATTAGAAAAGGTGAAGTGAATTTTGCTGGAGAAAGAGGAAGCGTATCGGGAAGGGAAGTTAAGATGAACAAGGAGTAAGGGAAACCTTTAGAAAAGTGGTGGTAATTAATTTGAGCTGAACCTTAAGCCTTCTTCAGGAAGGCAAGGTGAGGCAAAACAATCCAGAGAGACATATATGCTAACATGGAAGTCAAATTTACAAAACAGAAGCCTAAGTGGTCCACAGGTGAAGGTACATCTACAATGATACTTTACTGGACAACCAAAATTACTGACCTCTGAAATGGGAAAGATGTCAAAGGCCTATCTTAGGGTGGGGTGAGGTAGGAGGGGGTAGAAAAAAATTTGAGGAAATCTCTAAGGCAAATGAGAAAACTAATTCATTCTAAAATTCATTTACTCAATATGAAGACATGTATCTAATGTTTAAACAAAAAGAAAGATCTGCAAAATCATTTTCCTCCCCAAAGGCAATCAAAGGTGCATCTTTTAAGCCTCTTCCTATACTCAACTCTTACCAGTTAATAAAAATGGACAAAATCTGAGATTCCAGAGAATTTAAACCTTTAGCAGCAGGGAAGACTAGATATACAAACCAAAGTTGAATCTATTCATTCATCCTAAATTGGAACAAAGGGTCACAGATAGGTAATTTGAACTCTGAGCAGGTTTGCAACAGCCTGGGGCTTTCATTGCGTCTAAGCAGAGGAGTCATAGAGGAGTATGAGTGAGGAATGGAACTCAGTACAGTTTCTTAGTAAGTTTTTAGTTTCTGTATTTAATTGATGAAGACACCTCTTATACGTGGCTTAGTAACATTGTGCTTTTCTGAAGTTCCAACGCATAGATTGCGTTGTCGTATAAGTAATGTTTTCCTTCTCCATAGACACCAGGATGACCTTGATGGCTCTCTGCTCTCAGGGTCTCATTCACCCATCAAATTCTGATCTTATGACCCCTTTTTCATTTTCACTTGTCTTCTTCTGGGTGAAAATTCTGTTTTTATAATCTAAGCATAATGACCTTCACACAAAAAAATTACTCATATGAAAAATACCTTCAATCTACCTCTATTTAATGTTCTTTCTTAACTTGTTTTTAAATTATAAAAATGTTTTCTGAAGTTGGTGTTTGTTTGACTTTTGTTTTGTTATTCATGTACCTGTTTGCCTGTAATCAGAGTTGTCATCTAATATTATATTTGCCAGAAACCAAATCCTAGTTACTTGTGTAACTTGTTTTGTAAATACCCCTCATGTAGATACTAAATAAATGCTGAAAAATGAGGATAATGATGATGCTTCAAAACACAAGTTATCTTCTATAATATGGTTCTGTTATTTTAATAACTTTAAAATGATTTTAAATGCACATTTTTATCTAAACTGAACCACCTTTAAAATATTTTACAAATATCAAATCATGTTGTACACCTGAAACTAATATTATGTTATATGTCAATGGTATCTCAATACAAAAAAAAAAAAATTTAGCCATTCAAATGTTCAGAACCTTTGAAACCAACATTGTATTTTTGGAATTTATCCTAAGATGATTATCAGAAAAAAGACATATCTATGTGCAAAAATGTTCACTAAAGTTTTATTCATAATAACAAAATATATAAATAACCTAAATCTCAAACAATAGGAAGTGTATAAATAAGATTGGTATATACATATAATGGAACATAATTCAGCTGTCAAAATTCATGCTGATAGTATAATGTTAAGTTAAAATAGAATACAAAATCATGATCAAATAATCCTATTTTAAAAATCATAAGCACATAGAAAGAAAATAAATTGAGGAAACACCCAAATGCCAGTCAGTAGAACTTTAATTAAATTATTTTAATGTACATTCATACAATAAAATGCCATGTAGCTATTCAAAAAGAATAAAGCAGATCTGTGCTTACATGGAATAAAAAAGAAAAGAAGAGAAATTGAAAGAGTAAATACTAAAATGCTGACATATTGGTTTCTTCTAAATGGTAGAATTATAAGTAGTGTTTTCTTTATTTATATAGAAATAAACCATTTTATTTCATTTATAAAACTATAAATCATTTTCTCCAATGATTAATTTATAATAAGGAAAAAAATGGACATTTTTAGAAGTACTCTATAATCTCTCAGTCAAGTCTGGTATTTTATTTATATTACTTTTGTATTAAACTTTAAAAATGTTTGACTTTCCATGGTCATTCACTATTAGTTAGGTAAAGTGAAGCAGCTATTTTGCTACTCTTTAGTGTTTGTTTCAAATGAAAAGAAAAGTTGAATCCAGTAAATATGAAATTTTGAATTATCTACTAACTTCATTTCATGCTATTCTTATTTCTCTGATAATGAAAGAGTTTGTGAGTTGCTTTAAGTGTCTCTCCTATGTATATTTCTAGGCTCAAATGTAAGATTTAGAGAAGTCCTGCAAGAAAAATGAGAATGCAGAAATTTTTTATTACAATATTAAGTATGAAATAAATCATACTTTTTCCCTTCAAAATTACTAATTACATTTTCAAACAATAAAACAACATTCAAAAGTTAAGGCCATTGTGTCCACACCTAAGCTATTTCTACATATAAATAGTAAAGACAAAGTTTTCACATGGTCCTACCTGAGTCTTGGTACAACCATTGCATTCTGACCAAGGGGCATAGGAAGCCCACTGGCAATTGACTGGCGAGGAGGCACTGTCATAGCGTCAAATTGTCCATCATAAAGCCGACAGCAAGGTAGGAGAGAAGACAAAAAATTGGCAAGAATAGTCAAAAATTGCTTCACAATTTTTTTCCTAAGAGGCACCAAGAGGATCCCAAAATATATAAAAATATATGTGGGAAGGACTCACTTTTTCAGAGATTTATTAAATTTCATTTATGAAATATCTAGAATGTACCAGGCACTATTTAGACACTAGAGCTATATACATAAAAGAGATAGGATACTGACAATTGGTAGAGGGGAGGATGAAGACACAGATGTGTAAACAAATAATCATAACACAATAATCACGATCCTTTGTACAGTATAGCTAATGAGATAGATTTCCTAACAGAAATGTGTACAGTATAATGCGTTGTGGAAATACACATAAGAGAGTGTCTAAAGTTGGGAGGCTAAGTGAGAACATATAAAAGAAAGGTATTATGGCCTTTGACAGGATTTTGGACGATGAATTGAAGAGCTATACAGAAATTTAACTGAGAGACAACAAGCTCTAAAACGACCGTATGAGAAGTAGGAAACCAAACTCTGGCAAAGGCTAAATGGACGAGAATTGAGTTTTACATGCTCCCCCTGTTTATCTAGGTCACTTCTCAAGCACACACCCAAGTACAGTAGCGTCAAGTTGAGCTCAAAGAATTCCACCCAAATAAAATACATGTGGAAGATGGCAAGCTGACTCTCTTACAATGCTTAACTCTGGCTGTGTCCAAGAGGTCATGTTGCTTAGTCCAAAGAGATTAAGGAAGCCTTACCTAAAACCACACTTTACAAGGGGTAGAGGAACCAGGACTCCTGCTTTCTGGACTTTGAGTACATTCCTAACTGGGAGACATCTCAGGTCAAGGTGATTCCTGCTTAGTTAAGCATAGCACTGCCAGGTGCTGCAGATAAGGAGTGCCATTTGTGGCTCAGGTGCCCTTATGGGGCTAATCTTGCTAACCTGTCGTCTTGATATGGCATCAGTGATCCAAATGTCTTAGTGTTTTTGACCTTTAAACAATCTGAACTTAATGCTATGTGTCTATTTTGTCTCCCAGAGACAGGCAGAGGCCTTCCCCAAACACCGAGGCTTGGGAAGGGAAGCTCGCTTGGCCTCACCTCCTCTGTGCACCCTGTCCAGTCCCCTCATAGAGCCCTTATCACACCTGCATTGAAATCAACTCTTTCAAGATCTCAATCACCCCCTCTACTCTCAGTACCGTCTGGCTCCTCTGTGTCCCAGTCACTGGCACATCTCCAGACACATGTTCTGACAGTTCGATGAGGTAAACCGACCTGGTCCTCTCCCATCAGACAGTGAAAGCAAAGCAAGGCCGTGAGTAAATGATGTTGGCTTTTTTCCAGGTCTCAAGAGCCGATAAACCTATTTTCTTAAAAAAACTCTCAACTTTTAAAATCCCAAAGACTATTTTGCAAAGATTACATTCAAAAATCAAATTCTGCTCTAAGATGTGTAAGTCAGCTGCCATTCCCTGAATTGCAGGTAAAACCACAGTACTGGGAGAAGCAGGAAACCTTGAGGTGTTTTTAGTCTTCAGGTTTCTTCCTTATAGGGAATAAAATAAAGTAAAATAAGAATAAGAATAAAACACACTTTCTCTATAATTGCCTTTTCTAAAAAAGGGAAAGAAAAAAAGTGTTGAAGGGTTAAACATGCTCAGGCTGCAATGTAAAAATCAGACCATAGTTAAGAATTTCCTTAAAATAAAAGAAATGATTGTTAATGATTTCCACACACAATCCAAAAAATTCTCACCTTGAAAAAACTTGGAACTCTCCTATAAATCCCACCAAGAGGAATAAACTTATTGCCTAGGAGGGGGAAAAAAAACAATAAAGCAATATTTTAGTTAGCATTGCTTTAATGAGTCAAAAGTGAATACATCTGTACAAGTCAAGATTTGTGAGTTGGGAATAGAAAGAGTGAAAGAACCATGGAGAAGCCTTGATGATTCTGCTTGACTTTTAAGTTTTCATTTTACATAAAAATTTAATACAGTTCTCTTTTTTATTTATTTATTTATTTGGCCGCATTGGGTCTTTTATTGCTGCACATGGGCTTTCTCTAGTTGTGGAGAGCAGGGGCTACTCTTCATTGCGGTGTGTGGACTTCTGATTGCGGTGGCTGCTCTTGCTGCAGAGCATGGGCTCTAGGCACGCGGGCTTCAGTAGTTGTGGTGCACGGGCTTAGTTGCTCCGCGGCATGTGGGATCTTCCCGGGCCAGGCCTCGAACCCGTGTCCCCTGCATTGGCAGGCAGATTTTCAACTACTGTGCCACCAGGGAAGTCTCTAATACATTTCTCTTGAGTTCACCTCCCATTATTCATTTCTGGAAAGACAACTAGGGGCTAGGTGATGTCATTGACAAATAAATTGAAAAGACTCCCCAGAGTTAAAAGTTCACAAACATTTCTTTAGGGTCCCATCATCTTTTAATTCCTTACTCCACTCTCTTCTCTAACTTTGGTACCCATGAGGACACCAGAGAAGAGAATGCCTGGAAAGAAGAACAGTTTCAAGGGCTGAGAAGCTAAAAGAGAAATAGCTTCCTAAATGGAAAAATCAAAAGTGGAGGTACATTCCTAGCCAGAGATGCCATGATACTCATCACAATCCTTAGCTCTGCGGGTGGTTCCTTCAGTCTTTAAAACACCACAGAGGCCTTTTATAATCACATTCATGTGATAGCAGCAGCCTAAATATTGAGCATCTGACAGGTTATGAAACTGTATATAAAATGTGATTACATTTTGTTTGAAAATCAAATGTGTATTGAAAACAAATCTACAAAGAAACATAACAAAGGAGAATAGTTCATTTCTGGTTGTGAAATCATAGGTGACTTTTATTATTTTATTTTCATTTCTATGTACTTTCCTACTTTGACAACTGAAGGTGAAAGGAAATACAATTCAAATCTGTACTGGAGACTCCTTAAAAATACCAAACACATTCAATTCATAACCCAGTAAAAAAAGTCCTTTAATCATCTTACCTCACATTTTACCAGGCCAATGTTCTTTCTCTTCTCTTGATCTCCCCAAACCTCTCTTCTCTCAGGGTAGCTGTGGAATGGCTTCCCAACACTTTTTCCAGATGCTTCTACTCACCTTCCTAGATCACCCATCCTCTTATCAGGTATCTTTTTTTCAGTTGTAAAATCCTAGTTGCCTACTTCTGCCTTTTACAGCCTTACAGAGTTTTTAGCCTATAATCTGATTAACATATAACCAAAAGGACAGAGAGGTTCCAACAGCTGTGGGCACCCTGGAAATGTGAACAATGGTGGGAGAGGCTATGGATACTTTTCTGATTTTTCAACAAACACATGAAGCACATAATGGAAAGCAACACCTTTTAAACGTTGGGTTTTTTTTTAAATTATAAACTGCAGTGGGTTGTTTCTTTTCAACAATATGTCTTTTTTTGTACTATGCCAACTCATTTTTCCTGCCCTTGGGCCAGCCTATCTCATAGCTCTTTTAGTCACTCCCAGGCGTTCTGGAACAATCTAACAGTCAAATTTCAATGTATCATCCAATTTTAAATGTCTATCCTGCTCCCAGGTCCTGCGGGAGGGGTGGGGTCTACTTCAAAATTCCTCTGCTTTATTCTCCTTCTTCTCTTCCCCACCTCCCCAGGATGCCTGTCTTCTCCAGAGTCAGCGCAGCACGAGTGAGAGGGGCAAAAGCCAAAAGGAGCTTGCTTGCCCGACGCAGCTGGAGTCCAGTGCTGGTAAATCAGGGTGTGTTGGATGTTTGAATGCCAATTCTTTATCTCTCATGGTGTTTTTGTCATTCTTTGGATATCCCTCCTTTGGGAATCTACAACCACTGTTCTCTGGCACAAATGATTCGTCTCTTTGTTCAGCTCTCTTGAGTCTCACCAGTGCCTGCTTCCTGATGCTGTCTGCTGGGGTTGCTTCATCCTGCAGGCGTCTCCCAGGCAGAGTCCCTGACAACCCAAGTCTGGCCCCTTTCTAAAGGTCCACATCTGTTCCATGGGATACCTGCACACATCCTTGCCCTGTCAAACTCTGGATGTCAGGATGTAACCAATACTGCTGTGTTGACTTACTTGCTAACCACAGGGCAGTGAACCAGCCTATGCCTTTAGATTTTCTCAAACGTGAGTAGGGTATCATTCCCTATACACCCTCATGCTCCAAGGGACACAATATTGCATACTTTTGAGGATGGAGACGGTCAAAGGGTCACCAAACAAACTTAGGGCTACTCTTTTGGTATTGCAATAATACCACATTGAATGTACAACATCTCACTTTAAAATGTGAGGGTACTGAGCACCTATTATTATTGACCTTTGACTCTCAGGCAAAACAGGCATCGTGAAAAAATCCATTTTAACATTCTATTACATATTTTTTTAAATGTCAACGAAGTTTTAAGGGATATACTTTTTCATCAGAAAAGATAACCTTGCCACCATCTTCCTTGTATATATATTATAACCCATGAAGATCTGCTTATCACAAGTTCATGAGTTATACAAGCTGAATCTCTTAACCAAAAGAATGTCTTGAAAATTTGCTAGCTGAGTACCTGAAAAATGAAGCAGTTATCATTCCTTGCCTTTGGAAAGAGTATCTCAACAAATGGACAAGATAGAACAATTATAAATTAATAAACAAATTAATGACAGATATAGACATACATCTGAGTTAACTCTATAAAAGAATTGCTTAGTTGAAAAGATATCGTATCTTTGCAGTGTGTAATGTAGGTAAGCTGGGACTACATTTCCCAGAATTCTCTTCTCTTCTTTCTTATGACTGAATGAGCATTAGCTCTACCTCCTTCCTCTAAAGTGTTTCAGCTACAACCGTTGTCTCTATGCTTCTAATTTCTCCACATCTGGTCTTTTACATTTGTCTGTTGAATCATGAGCCCATTTGAGGTAAAAAAAATAAAACATTAATTTCTGTAGCATACACTGGGTTCCAAATTCCAAGAGAAAAAAGTATGGAAAAATCAAATCTAATTTCTTAGCATGCCCTAATTAATATCTTGATCAATAAATTTAGAACATAGGGCACCAAACAGATGAAGAAGAAGGTAGATTTTAAAATCAATTTACTTACATCTTTATCAGAAATAGACATCAATTTGCAACACTTCTAGCGATAAAGAAATGCAAAAGGGCACAATAATATGATTTGAGTACTTTGTAGCCATTAGAAGCACGTTATAGATTGAACAATGACAGGAGAACATGCTTATGATATAGTGAGCAAAAAGATTCAGATCTAGATTGATAGCAATTTCATAAAATATATTTTGTACATGCTCATATAAAAGTCTGAAAAGAAATAGATTAAAATGTTAATAGTGGTTATCTCTGAGTGGAGAAATAATCGATATTATCTTCTCTTTGAACTTATTTTTGCCAAGATGGTAGTATTAGAATCTGGAAAAAGACATTTTTTTAAAGGCACAAACACCATCACAGTATAATTGACAGAAGACAGCTGATAACATCAGATCAGCTCTGGGTGTGGCGAGGAAGCAGAAAAGCCCTCATCTGAGACATCTCTGTGCCTGACCACATCCCAGCACCATGTGAATCATGTTTTAGGTTTACAAACCCCAGGTTCATCTCAGTCCATGGAAGAGAAAGTGAAGGTCTGGACCACAGCCAGCTCAGAGGGAAACACTTTTTGCTCTAAAGCCCTGAAACACTTCAGACCCAGTTATCTCCTATCCAAGGGATACAAAGAGAATGAAAAGAATTCTGGGACCACCTCTCTGAATTTAGTTCACATGAATGGTGGGGGGGCCGGCCGCGGGGGAGAAAAAAGAATACTTCCTCTTAAAAGGCCAGACCTGAAAACCATTTCTAGTGGTGTCTTCATAGCCTAAGTTTACCTTCTCTGAAATGTATCACAAAAGCATACCCTTCAGATTTACTGTAAAAATATGAATCTCTACTTTCAAATATAGGTGAGAACTCTGCATGCAACTCACAAAGAAATCATTTCTTTATTTGTTGATATTTTATCAACCAACTGAAAGATAAAAGTAAATATGTTACCCCAGCAGAAAAATGTCATAATAATCAATGATCCATCTTTAAGCACAAAACAATTATTAAGATGTCTCATCATAAAATAAGTAAGGAAATTGATTGATGGTTAATACAAATATTAGGTGAAAGTATACTAGCTAGATGACTCTAGGAAATGCATCCTATTCTTTTTGAGCTAACAAGCATTTTAAATTTTTAAATAAAAATACAAGATAGAGTGATAGAGATTAGATTATATCATAATTCTAACTTTGTATGGTTACTTAACGTTCTAGCATCATAACATTAAACAAATTAACTTTATGATTTGTGTGTAATTTTCAATAACTTAATTAAATGTAATTTCACCCATGAGTTACTCAAGACCCGCCTCTCACTCTGCCTCCAAAGCCCCTGGAAAGTGAGCGTAGATTCAGTATTGCAAATCGGTGGCATAGTGATGACAAAAGCAATCTAGCAGCTGACAGGGCTGAGAAATTATTGTTCCAGCATTATAATGTAAAAATTTTGAAGTTTAAATACAAACCTCTGCAATAATAAAATTGTAATAGCAGGTTCAACTTATTTTTGCATCCCAGAATTCTAGTCTATGATAGTGATTTCTGTCTTCAGTCCTGCATTTCTTTATCCTTAACATTTGGCCATTTTCCATTAGACCAATATGTGTTTTTGGTAAACCTTTAGTTTCATTCCATTTATCTGTATCTTCTACTCTCACAAGCCTTATCTTCTCATCCAGATTCCAAACTCTAAAGTTGCAAGTCTCCAAATTCACTTTTTTATAAAGCTGTTAGATAAGTCAGATCACGGGGGTTCATTGCGTGACTCCAAATCAAACAGACAAAATCAGTGGGAAGGAATTTTTCCCTAAGGAATAACAATTGTATTATTGTATTTTATTTCTTAATGGCTTTCTTGGGACTTTCATAAACATTGTCTCCAATCTCTGATTCCCAGACCTCTAAACCAATAAATTAACTGCAAGAAAAGAAAAACAAATTCACTTTGGCTGAATTGTTAACTATAATTAATTAAGGATCTTTTTAAAGTCACCCTCGGAGATTTCTCTTTCCTATTTTCCCATGTATTCTCTTTTTTTTTTGAGTTATTTAAGTTAAGCCTTACTCCCTTTTGAGTTAGCTTCGTTCACAAAAATAATGAAGTTATCTTACCTTCATGTTTGGGAAAACATTCAGGGCAGAAGACAGAAGGAAAATTTCCTCCTCCAGTGCCCAGTGAATTTTCAACAGGAGGAAGAGCCCAGCAGTCTACTCCTCGCCTGTCTCTCCCTGCTGGGGATTCACTTGGCACTCATATATAGAGCAAGTGCTTCCAAGACTTAGCTGTGACCCCAGTCAGGTTCTCTGGGGACACGGAGAGCCTGCCCTGTACTTAGTCTGTGCCTTGAAACCAGATGCATCTTATCCATTTACCCAGGCCTTAGCTACAGTCAGCTGGGACTGTTTGGAAGTGTAGTTCTGAGAAAACATCTGTAAATCAAGAAAAGCAGCAAATGTTCTCGCTTCAGTGTTTAAGTGATTTTCAACCAAAGGAGACTCTGTGTAAGGCAAGGGATAAGTCTCCTTCCTGTTTCAATCTACCACGCCAAGCAGATGTTTTCATGATTCTCTAAAAGGGTGTTATACAACAGACTTTGAGATTAAACACTTTGTGGAAGAAAAAATTTAAATGCAATTCTGTCACTCAAAATGTAAATGGAACATTCTGGAGTGGAATCCCCCCAAAATATATATATCCTAACACAATATAATGCCCATCCCTTCATGCTTGACTTTCAATGATCAAATGATCATTGAATGATCAAAAAGAGCATCTTCTTTTGCAAACATATTTAAAGGCATCACTAATTTCCCCAAGAACAGCCCTTAATCCTATGATATTCAGATCACTCTGTTGGAAAATTCTTGTCACAGTCATCAACCATGTCTATGTTCTCTTCTTCAGTTGCCTTGTCTTATTCTGCCAGATCTTCACTTTCCACGGCTTTGCATTGATTCTAGCACTTCTCCAACATCATTTTCATAGATTTCACAAAAGGCTGCATTTTTGCAAGATTTCAGATTTTCTATTAAAGTTGAGCTACAGTTTTTGTTTTTTTTTTTTTTTGGTTTGGTTTGGCTTTTTTGTGAGCTACAGTTTTATTTGCATGGCTTGGCCAAATATTCTGAAACTTGTTGTTAGGGCATTATGGGTAGGAGTGACATAAGTGTGAAGGAGGAAAGGACATTTGAACTGAGAGTAATTTTATAACTAAACATTCCATTCGTGAATATTTTCCAGTTTTAATATTTTTTCTTTTTATATCCAAAAAATTTGAATAATGAAGAACGATTCCCACCCTCCGTTTATAAATTAATGGTGGTCTTCCAGAGGAAAAACTTCCACATCTTTTGTTCAAACTGTTAGTGCTTTGTGTGGGAAAAAAATTTGCCACAGAGAAGATGATGTCTGATTCCTGAAAGAGTTCTTTTTTTTAATTCAACTCCAGTTGCATGAATTCCAGATGTCATGGGCTCTCCTTAAGCACTCAATGTACAATTCCACATTCAGTGGCTGTCTTAGTTTGGGTTCCCCCAGAAGCAGATCTGAGACAAGAATTCACTTGCAAGTAGTCTTTTTGGTTTGGGGGTTTCTTGTGTTTTGGGGGTTGTTTTGTGAAGTGAAGTGATCCTAGAAAGCACTGTTGAGGGATAAGAAAGTGAGACTGGGAAGGAAAGGAAGTCAATACAAGGTACTTTAACATGCAAGATACTGAGGCAATTATAGCTCAGTCCCAATGAGGAAATCTGGGAGACATTGAAGAGCACATCTCAGAGTTATTCCAACGAGGGAGTAAGGCTATATTTACCAACACCCTGTTTATCATTGGTTAAGGGTGGCTTCTGGACTCATCAACTCTTTGACACTTCCAGCTTGAACTGGGGGTAGGTTGAGAACACATCTGTAGCCAGGAAAGAAAGAAAAAAAAGACTTCCAGTGGAAAGGTGCAGGTGTTTTCAGTATTTGCAAGATAAAGGCAGGACACCACCAGCACCTGCCACAGTAGTTTTTTCATTCATTCATGCATGCGCTCATTAATTTGTTCATTCTAAATTCAACAGATATTTACAAAGGTTGCATAATATGATAGGCTAGGGGCTTTGACAGATGGGAGGCTTGAGCAACATCCTTCTTTATTTTCATCGTTTACATGCTGTAAAGGTCATAGTAGCCCATTTATAGAGTTTCCTTAGTCTAGAGGATGAGTCACACACATACAGATGTATCTGCGATAATTTAGAACTTGCATTGTTTGGCTTCCAGAGATTGTATGCCAGAAATTAAATCTAAAAAGTTTACAAAAACTTCCTTTCACCAAGTGCTTTGCACTTGCCCCTCTCCACAGCTTTGCTCTCATATGAACAGTGTTTTTTCTTTCTGGAATTTCAATGGAGGAGCCATTGGAACAAAGGTTTCAAATATAGGTGGGAGCCACACTGTGGGAAATTTGACTGCCGGAAAAAGTTGTGTAGACTTTATTCAAAGGACAATGGGAACTCGCTCCCTGGAAGTTTTAAGGAAAGAATCAAAGTGATGTTTTAGGATGATTTACACACTGGTAGTGTGCAGGCTACACGGAAAGGACAAGGAGAGGAAACAGGAAATGTGATTTGGATTTTATTTCAGTAATCAGACAAGGGGCAATCAAGGCCTCATTTGAGAAAAGAAAGACGAAGGACCAGAGGGTTCACCAGACTTAGTGATTAAACATAATCACATATCAGATTGACTGAGAAAATTGGAAGAATTTAAGAACAAATCAATGAAGGAGGGAAATAGGAAGTTGATGAGAAAGAGGTAGTTTTAGAAACGGGACATTTTTATTTTGAAGAAAATATCCAACACATAACTGGAAATGTATATCTCTTTGGGACAAAATATCTTGGCATGAGGGAGAGAGGTTACAGAAGAAGGAAAACCAAAACAATTCATTGTCAAGCCAATTGAGGGGAATTTCAAGGAATGGCCAGTCAACATAGACAAGTGCCACATGGAGGTCAAAGAGAAGTATTCAGGGAAGCCCACACCACACAGCAATTAAAACATTGTGGATAGATAAACTGAAGGCAAAGTTTCCCCACAGATTTTCCACTCTAGTCCTACAAGACAATTCAAGAAGAGATAATTAATTTCGTGGTTGAATGAGTATAACAAGCTGTGTATGTTATAGAGCAGGGTTTCTCAATCTCTGAATTGCTGACATTTTT